>NC_044495.1:33397210-33547210 GCF_902362185.1 Chanos chanos | reverse complement strand
CACATACACACACACACAAAAACAGGGGGGATACCCATGGGGTAACGAGTATAAAAAGTGGGTTTGGGGAAAATCAACACTTGACGTCTCTTCATCACTTCAGACTTGTCATTTGTATTGTAACACATTTCTGTTGTGACTATGTAGCGAGCTATCCGAAGTTCCGTGCTAAAGCCAGTGGTAGAAATGAGGAAAGCCGGACCCTGCAGTGCGTTACTGTAAATAACATTGGTGTTGACTGTATTTAATAACGTTTATGACTGTTAACTCCTTACTTATTGGAAAAAAAAGATAATATCATATACTATGGGTAACTGTTTTGTTACTTCACTGGCCTCCTGAGTCTGGCTAGCTGATATGGGGCAAATGTTTGGGAAAAATTCAGATGGACTTACGTGCACTGCGTCTATATGCACTTTGATTTATCAGGGAAACTTTATTAATGTTTTGTAAATGTTTAATATATGACACTTAAATGTGCCATTCCAGTTTATACATCATCATGAAAATCCTGTATTTTCTTTACCTGATGACTTCTTTACTTATGTAACTGTTTCATTTTGGTTAGCCAATGGATCAATTGATTTCAAAGTAATGAAGTGTTTTACCAAAGTGACTGTGAACTTGTACCTTTCGATACAGTTAATTTATTTTTCTTAAAAGAACAACTCTATATCTATATATTTAAAGGGAAAAGTGCATCTCATTGTTTCAGTTTCTGTCATGACCAACGGCAAAAGTAGTAGGAATAAAACGAAACGTGTTAAAAAAAACAGTCAAGATGATTTCATTTCCTCTGTTGTGTTGTGGTGAGTGTTTCTTTGTGATATGCAGACATTCCATAAGTTGTTTTTAAATTGCTCAACAGAAAACAAACCTGGTTTAATTATGTGTGTGTGAGTGTGTGTGTGTGTGAGTTTGACAGTGTGTGTGTGTGTGTGTGTGGGAGGGGGAGGGGGGCGTAAACAGACAAATATAAAAACTGGGTTTTCTAAACAGATTAAAAGAAAACTGCTCTGTTAAATCTATGATTATTTTCACAGTTTCTCTCTGTGTTCTGAAAACTGGAATATTTGTGTAGTGGAAGTGGTGTAAAAATGTACCTATCTTTAGGGCTGTTCTGGAATTTGGAATGCATTTTTAAATATAAGCCTTTGTAGTAGTGATCAGTTCATAGCTGTATGGTTTGTTACTCTGCGATTCTTTCTGTTATTATTTCTTACTAATGAAACATTTTTTCTTTTTTCTTCTTTTCTCTGCTTTTACTCTGCATTTTCTTTTAATGGGTCTGTCTAATACATGCACTTCTGCATTTGAATGTTTCTGCACATAAGCACGTAACTCCACAAAGACTGAATTATTAACTACCTGTCATTATTGATTTTAATGCATGTATACAGCCCTCAACCTGTCTCAGCGTTCTTCTTTCTTGTCTTGCAGGGCAGCGTTGTCATAGAGACAGATCAGTGTTCTGTCGCATGGAGATACTTCAGGAGTATTGCTCACTCCCAAGCTTCCAGAGAATGTGCTGCAAATCCTGCAGTGAAACTAATGTAATCAAGGCAGCTATTCCAGTCAGTTCTCCGCGGACAACCACTATCCCCAGCATCACAGCAACTCCTCCTCTCTTAAACTGGAGAAGCACCACCATTAAACCTCATCAAACAACTGCTTGGCACACTGTGAATCCTATGACAACTCTGAGATATCCATCTAGTACCATTTCAACCAATAGTCACCAATACACCACTCCTAGTATCCCTCCCACAACTCTGAGAAGCCTCTATACCATACAAAGCAAATCTTCTACAGTCCCAACAACCCTCTTCCCTGATGCAGGTCACAATACCAGCTTTGTAATTAATGATGTCACCACAGATAGTGCTGTGTTTACTGATGAAGGGACTGCTGATCCTTTCATCGGTACTGGCATGGATGACTTCACTATAGCTTCCCACAATACAGTGTTACTAGAGGATTACACGATAAGCAGAAGCACACCCACTATTAAGGACACAGATATATACCACACTGTTGTAGAAAGTGAGGACAACACTGAACTGAGTACATCAGGTTGGCTGGAAGTCACAGAATACACAAATGCCAACATCATTTTCCCGTCTTCAACGGCAACAGCAGAATTGTCCACAGAAGGAACAACAAGGCCTGCAGCGACTGTTACCACAGCATCCATCACAGCTGCATCCATGACATCACTGAGGCCTGTGGCAACAACAGCTATGATGTCATCTACCACTGTTCCACCAGTGACAACAAAAGGGCCTGCAGTAACAACAACATCAGCAAAGCAAAAATCCACAAGCTCCACCAGCACTACATCCCTGACAACAACAACAACAACAACAGCAACGACAACAACCACAACAACAACAAGAAGAATGAAAGAAAGATCCACAAGACCTCCGAGCAGAAGGGAGGAGACAAGTGAGAACAACTCCATCGACATTCCATACCAAGTAGTCAGAGTGGACAATGAAGTTCCCCAAAGCAACATCATCTCCAGGAAGGGACGCGTCTCCCTGCGTGAACGAACACGCAACAAACGCATTCAGGAGCTCCTCGAAGAGAAACGAAACTTTCTCCTTCGAATGAAACGAGGTCCCTCGGTTTGAATCTCACCCAGTTTCTCTTATAGAGATGTCTACAGTGTCCCAAATGCAAATATATATATATATATATATATAAATTCAGAATTTATTATGGTGCTCTGTCAGGTACTGGAAAAGAAACCAAACACTCAATGGTACTAATTGTTTTCGTGTAATTTTGTAATAATGTGGCAAACTGAACACTGTGGAGGAAAACCACTGGCAAATGTTTGCACGGTTGCTTTGAGCAGAGAAGTCCTTTTTGGAGATGTCTACAAAATGACTTCAGCTTCAAAGCAATTTCTCTCTATGTAAACCTAGAACATAAAGGAGATCCCATCTCAGTTGCACAGTTTTATACTATTGTAGTGTCTCTCTACGTGCGAACACCCTTAAGCCCAAATGTTCTCAAGCCATATCTCCTCTAGATTTTCATGTGACAAGGGCACAATATAGATTGAACATAAAAACAAAATATATTGAAATACTGGGGAAATTGTTGGAACATCAATGTGAAAATATTTTATACTTTGATTCATTAAAATGAGCCAGTAGCTACTCAATCAATGTTAACTCTTCTTTGGCAAAGTTATTGCACAGTGAAGTTGATAATTCAGTTTCTTTCTTTCTTTTTCTAATATAAGAATGCTACATTAAGTGATTAAATTATTTTAATACTGGCACGACATTTGTAATTTGTGATAATTATCATTCTAACCCTTAAGAGGTAGCCTGCCTTGGCAGGTTTAATGTTCCTGAGGACTGCAATTACTTTATTCATTTGGCTACACCATTCAGAAAAAAAAATAGCCTCAGATTTGTTCAGTTGTTTGATCTCTTTGTTCTAATATTCTGTACATTCTGTACATTTTTATTCATATCCTGAAAGTCACAAGAAAGTAAAAACGAGGGAATCATACTGTTTTTGTCCCAGAATTAAATAAAAATGACGCAGCACATAACCTGATGTAGTTCTTAAAATAACAGGTGTATTAATTGGATAAATGTTTTAACTACATTGATTGGGAATGTTTCAGCCCACTGTCACTTTTCCTGCTGTATAATATAAAAGCCATCCTCATATCTAAGAACCATATTCAGGCAAATCAAGGTAATGGGATAGATACTTTGTCAGAAATCCATGTTTGTTATGAAATTAACTGTAACTGTAATCATAGTTCCACTATTTACTCCATCCCATTGCAAAAAAAAATCAAAGTCATGTTTTCTGTAAGGTAATAGTCATTGTATTGTGTATGGAATAACTGTGTCAGCTGTCTCACCACTGCTGCTTCAATTCTTCTATTTATATTGAAAGAAAATGAACAAATGTCTTTGTGGCTTTGGATGGGTTTGTCATCAACCAGTCATTTTCTAGAGTGAAATTCAGGGATGTGTCTTTTCTTTTTTTATTGCGCTCAGATGAAATTTTATATCTTTTGCACAATGCATTTAAAGCTATATTTGAGAACATTGTCCTCCAGTCAGAGGCCATTTATTTACAGCCCTTGTATATAGTATTTTTGAAAGCAGAATGAGTATCTCAAAAATAAAAATTCATTTACCTCCTGCACAATTGTACATTAAATGACTTTGTTTTTTTTTTTATTTGTGATATGTGCTGTGCGTTGTTATGTGTTTAATTATCTTTTTCTGAGAATAATCGCTCTGCTTCCTAAAATGAAGCAAGCAAACAAGCAAACAAACAAACAAATGAAACAATTTCATCAGTCATGAAGAAGCAGATTTCCCAGAAATCCATTCATCATGGTTATCTTCTTATTATCTTCCAATTGGTCATAAACCTACCTGTCAGTTTGTGGGAGCTCATTAGAAATTATATGGCCTCATTAGACACAATATCCAGTCTTACAACCACAATGTCAATAGATCCCTGCCACTCTGAGAGTACAGTTTGAAGAGAGGCTGCTTATTGGCTGAATTAAGTGACATTACCTATGAATGCTATTCAATGTCGTTAGTGTTAAATCACTGTTCTTCTAGTTAACTGTGCAGGTGATGCAAGTCAGTTCTCCTGAGCACTGGTTCTACAAACTTCATTCAGGGTCATTCAGGTTAATTATGTGAACTCTAAATGTTTTCAGCCTTGCAGAATTAAGTATATGAAAGGCAGGTCTTAAAAAAAAAATCTGAAAAAACTCTAATTTTGTAATAAGTATAGTTGCTTGTTTAGCTCCTTGAACATCCCCATTACTAAGCTATTAAGCTTTGATGTTTTAATCTAAATCAAGTGCTCTACTGATTAAAGAGTCATAGCATATATAGGCTACAAGAGCCAGTGAATAGGCTTTATTGTTAATGTCTTATTAAGGATGTGGCAAGGACCTAAGTAAGCTTAATCCTCTAAGAGACAGCACCTATTTGGGGGGCTGTCACCCAAAGCTCTGTGTTATAATATGTTACTAAAGATATTTAAACCACAAGTTTCCACATAATCATGCTACATAGCTCCATTGAACTAAATGGATTTTATGTTAAAAATGACTTTAAGCCACATTTAAGACTACTAGAGGTCTATGGGCTAATGCAAACTGAGAGTTTTTCAGTTGCTGCCAAAATAAGAGTCATCTTTGATCACTTTGTGTCAACTTTTACACTCTTACATAATCAAGGTCCAAATGAACCACATAATAATATCAAAAAAATCACATTAGATTCTTTCTGCAATAAGTTATAGGACGCACTGGACAGATATTGCCAGCTGTTTAGATTGTTGTTAGCAAACATGTGACACAAAACCTCTTCAGATTCTCATGGTCATAAATGTTTTATGAGTAAAATTAAGATGACACAAATCCTGAAGTACACATCACATCCTCACCTAGGAGACAAATATCAATGTCTCTGATTCTTCACATAACCTACTCTCTTATTCCTAAACTTTATTGACCAGTCATTTAATGCATGTATGTTTCCATGTTGAATAGTTGTATGCTGAATGATTAAAACAATTTTTTTTTTTTTTAGAGGTGATGAAACACAAATTGTGATAAGATGTAGTAGGTAGTACAGATTAGAGAAGTGGTAATGATGGATGTTTGGTTGGTTATTTTTAGTACACTAAATCAGAAGAGCCAAGATCAAATAACATTATCTAAGAGGAAGACTGTGCCATATTAGCTTGTTCTTGTGTGAGGCTGTTACATATTTATTTAGTTTGTGCTTTGGGAGAATGCATGCTGCAGTGATTTTAAATTATTTTTTAATAAAGGAGTGAAAGTAGTGAAGAGGAATGCAGTTTGTTCATGGAAAATATCAGAGAAAAAAATCTTTTCTTATTTCTGCCTTGTTTAGCTTTGCTCTCTGCCATTAAGTAATTGATTTGACTGGAAAACAAAGGAACATCTAAATGAGACAAAATTGTTCAAGGGGAATTTCAAACTGCTGGGGAATGACAAAGAAGATTAAATGAACACATTCATTTTGTGTTACGCGGGGTAAAGCATATATTATCATGGATGAGTGATAAAATCAAAACATGAGGGCATAAACAGAGAGTCTTTAGCCATTCATATACACTGACATAAGATTTCATGTTTTAAAAACTATTTGCCACATAGTTACATGCAATCACATTGAACATTCTGATCACCAAGAAAAACTCACAAACCTGACAGCATTTGTTGGTTTCCTTTACCTGAATACTTTATTATGAGATAGTAAAAAGTTTTTCAGTGAACAGTCCAGTGCTCTTCTGTGCAATTACAGATGTTTTCTTGAAAATATTTTTCTTGTGTCAATAGGCACGACAGTTTCAAGTTATTGTATCTACAGCTAAAGATGCCTCACAATGGCATTAATCTTTTGAATATATTTTTATTTCCAAAGCCATGCATTTCAGGTGCTGAGTTTTGGTTAACAGTAGATTGCAAACTATCAGTGAGGGTCAAGAGAACTTGAAGGACACAAATGAAACAAACAGCTGGCATCACACCCAGAATGCCAGCACAGATCATCCCCCTCATATCCTCAGGGGGGTACTTACTGCCAGTGTGACAAGTGGCCAGCGCTACCTTCCCACTACTCCAAACTGAATTCGACGTCATCAGCCTACACCAGCATAATGCTATGAGGCAAAACCTGAAGCCAGCTATTTATAAGAAACAGAGACCACACTCTAATCAGTGTGGAACCTGAGAGGTATAGAGACCTCAGTGCTCCATTAGCCCTCTGGAACACCTCTCTGGGCACTGGGAGCAGTCCACTCTTTCCAGCCATCGCTCCTCCGTCACTCCTCCGAGCATGGAGTGGCTGAAGTATGGGGTGTTCACAAGGCAGAACCCCCTCCCACCATTTTGTATTCTGCACTGCCTCAGAGCCCACAGTATTCCACACATCTGTCAGCAGTGCCACTCTGCCTAGAGAGAGAGTATTGTTGAGGTGATGCCCATGTCTTTCCAAGCAGCTAAAGAGAGGCTTAGCGTGAACAAAAACAGTTGCATTAAAGACGAATCTGAGGACGCCAAGATCAGAATGAACTGGAGGAAGAATAAAGTACAGAACAGAAGGAACCAGGGCAGCTCCGCAGCTCCAGAATAACACCCACTAATCTTTCAATGTCTGGCACATTGTCATATGGTGTGGAGGGAGCCCAGAATCAAATCCTGCATTTTGCCTGCAATCACTGAGATGTAGAGGCCCAGTAATTAAAGCTGGAGACATCAGATCATGTAAATTTTATAACTGTCAATCAGGGGAAAACAGAAAAAAAACCATTATCACCCCAAAATTAAATAAGGGAGGATAGATTGTAAATTAAAGCCATATAGTGCACATTGTCTGAGAATCAAATTTTTTTCTATTTTAATCAGAATGAGTAAACATGCCAGCAATAACAGGAAGACTCTTAAGCGCAATACAGTCTATCTATACTGCCTGTTCTAGAAAACAAGACAGGAGGGAAAGGACTCTGCATCCTCAGTTAACTGTTGCCATGGATATTCCCGTTATCGTGAAAACCATCATTAAGCACAATATTTTCACAAGGGGTTAGAGTCCTCTCCTTATCAGTGATAGCTGACAGTTCAAATTTATGAATACCACGGTACACCTGTGTTCATGTTTTTGTAGTTAGTACTTTTAAACAAGTTTGATTCTTCCATGCAAATGCCACAGACAATGAAATACAGCCATAAAATATAAAACTGAGTGAAATACAATAAGGCACTTACAATAAAAGTGAGGTCAAAGCTTACATTCAAAGTTTGAAAATTAAACTTGTATAAACAATTTAGTGATCAAGGTAAATGAACCCCATACAATTATTTTCTTTTTCATAAACCAATCTGTTGTCTTTGAGCCGCTCTATTCCCCAGCAACAAGCCCTCTCTCTAGGTACTGATGGATGGCTTTGTGTACTTGTGCACGTATGCAATAAGTTATCTGCATATACTTCAGCAGCAATTTGGTTATATTCACCACATTTATGTGGTAATCCGACCAGCATCACAGAAATGTGTATGGATGAAGAAAAGCCATAAGGAATTCTAAACACTCTTTCACACACATACACACACACACACACACACACGCAGATGCACGCGCACGCACACATGCACACAATGCAATCTGTGTGTGTGAGTGTGTTTATGTGTGTGAGTGTGTCTGTGTGCGCGCGCCTACATGCATGTGTGGGTGCGTGTGTGTGTGTGTGTGTGTGTGTGTTTGTGAAGAGATTTTCATTACAGAGGTGCATTGTTCAAGCTTACACAAAAGTGGAAAGAGCCACAAAGTCTGTCATTGTGATTTATTCAGGCTTTGTGTATTTTGCGCTTTGCCTTTTGGCTTGAGTGATGCATTTTTGCACAAACTGGCTTTGGCCTGAAGCCTTGGACCATGAGGTTCCACTTTTTTTCTCCCATCGGTCCTCTTTCACTGTCTCCTGCCAGTGACAGATGTGGCGATATAGAGATCCAACCCAAAGATGAGCATACTGAACAGCTAAGGCCTCAGTGCATTTCTGTAACTATAGTTTACCTTGGAAATGAATGGTGTCAGTTAAATGTGTACAGTCAATCCACAAAAATCCAAAAAAGAAAGCTTTTTCATAAGTCTTTATTCTATAAATAGCAGTGCTCAGTCTCTCACATGGACTGCTCTCATTATTATTAAAGCTTGCCGAAATGTATTGACATGATATTTGCTGTTAGTCTTTTGTTAATCTGTTGACTAGTTCAGAGTAGATCACTATTTGTGTGAGTGACATGGTTCAAACATTCAAACTTTTGTTGACCTCTTCTTTAAAACAATCAACCTACTGGACATCTCATGACCACTAGATGGCGATGCTGAACAGTGATCGTGCTCCAGAGATCTGCACGTTCTGTTACGGACTTGACTTCCCTAAGTAAAGTTTTCTTTGTGATGTAACTTGACTCTGTCTCTCTTTGTGACTTTGACACGAAGCCAGTGTGAAACACAGAGGAAGACGAGGTGAGAATTTTTAACTTGATTATTTCCCAGTGTAATGAAGGAAAGGGTCTTTGGGTTTTCAAAACTTATTTGGAGTCCTGTGGATCTCATATGTTAGATGTTATTTAACAAGGCATGTAAATGAACAAAATAATTGGATTCTGTGAAGCTTGTAAGAAAAAAGGGCTTTTTTTTCTCCTTTGAAAAGATTTTGATCTTGTATGCAAAAAATTAATAAACAGTTATTTAGCAGATGGGATCTTAGACTAATCTCCTCCAAGTGTAGTAGCGGCAATCAAACGTCCTTTAAAAAGGGTTCGTATTTTGGGTGATTACAAGAAAAAGAGACAAAAGAAAAAAAGTCTGAAAAGCAGACAGTCTAAAGATCTGCTGAGAAAGCTATATTAAACTGAGATTTTAGAGCAGAACTGCTCCACTACTGCTCGATTTCATTTAATGGATAGTTCACATATATTCTTAGTGATGTTGTACTTGTGAGACCAGACGAATGACAGCGATTATAATCTAAAGAGGATGGATGTCTGTAGATTTAAGAAGACATTTGTTCTAAATGTCTGCTCCTGCTTTAATCATTGTGGGTAAGGTAGATTCGAACAAATGCATACCAAATGAAAGGATGTGGCACTGCGACAAGTAAAGTTCAGCACACCTCATTTAGACATTCAACAAACCTTGGCCTAGTTTGTAATTGAAAAATTTTTTTTGTCAGAGCTGAATATGAATGTGTGGACCGGTTAAGGAAGAATAATTACATCCTGTTTGCATAAGGTGACACTGGTACAAGCTATTTTCCATAAGGCTTGTTTTTTCTTTTTCTTTTCTTTTTCACCAGCTAAAAAGTAAGGCTCGCATTCGAATTCGAAGATCTCTGATTAGCTTAAAGAATCTGAATAAATCTTTTAAGAGGATTAGCTAAGAAGCCCACACAAATATAGAAGAATGTACACAGCTTGCATGGGGGTTGGATTCGTAATTGATTGGATTAAAGCAGTGACCCGAACAAGGATAATTAATATACAGTAGAATCACAGAATATCTCCACTGTGGGAAAGCTAATGAAAGCATCTCTCTGTAATAGTTGTGTTTCCTCAGGCACAGTGGTTTTTTTTTTTTTTTTTTTGAGGGACTAAAAAAAGGCAGCGTGTGTTCGTAAGCCACACTCCCTCAAGTGTGAATGTAAGGTGGGTAGCACCTGCAAATGACTTCAGAGCAGTAGGAGAGAATTCCCCATAACAAAGAAAATCACAAAGTCTGTGTATGTATGTTCTTTCAAGGCCAGTTCCCAGCTTTACTTCTGAGCTCAAAGCATGAGATTGATAGCCAGATGGTGTTGCTTCCGATATCTCACGGACCTTCTGGAACCTTCACATTCACTCTGTTAACAAACTGTTGAAATCCTACTCCAGTCACAATGCTAACTTTTTTATTTTCTTTTAAATGTGGCTGTGAAATAACTACTGGACAGATGGATATGACAAAAGAGTGCTAACACTGATTCAAGGTTTTAAATGCCAAAATGAGTGCTGCCAACAATAGATCATGTACATATATATATATGTAAGACCTGAAAGTATGAAGACTGTGAGTCACAGTCAGAGAAGCATCAGAATCTTTATGAAATTTCATTGAGTCTTCTAAGTTCAAAGCAATAATATAATCTCTTTAAGTATAACTGTACCTTGAGGGTTTGTCAGTCTTATGACATATGAAAAGACCTTAAGCTTTGTCCTCGTTAACTGCCTTTGAAAAGCAACAACATCAAAAATACTAATGATGGTAATAATAATAATAATGATAATGATACTACTACTACTACTACTAATACTAATAATAATAAAAAATAAAGGAAAGCAAAGGCAAAGATAGAACAAAAGAAACTTTGTTTACCAATTGGACTGTGTTAAGATGTGAATCCTCTGAGGTTTAGGTTAGACTACTTGACATGAATTCTAAGTGAAGATGTTTTGAGAGGTCATAAACTTTCCATTCAGATTCACTTACCTTGAAGATTGGAAGAGAAGCACAGTCTGAATGGGAAACACTGATGGATGAAGGGACAGGAATGGCCAGCAGCTCTCCACTACAGAAGGCTTAATTTAGAAACAGCCCCACAATGACAGAATGAAAAGATTGGCTTTGATTGTCAAGAAGATTGGTTTGAGACATCTCTATCCTTTCCTCATGGTATATAATCTGAGGCATTTTTCTTTTAAGAGGACTCCCCACCCCTTTTTTTTTCTCAGAGGGCACACTCTGTACTTTGGGAATGATGAGTTTGACTGCAGTTTTTTTCTCCTGCACCTTCACTCCTCAGGGGCATCTTTCAAAATTGCTGTATGACTTAGATTTGATCATACCATGTATATTCCAGTGCTCACACAAAAAATAAAAAATACATACAGCACAGACACACATACACACAGATGTCCACAGACCATATACTCCTGTTCAAACTCATCTGTTAATTCCTCCTGTTTCCTCAGTCATTCTCAGGCTTTACTTTACTTTACTTAACTTCATTCATAACTATCGCTATCTAGCTGCCTTAATGTTTGATCATTCTTTAATTTCATTTCCATTTGGGAGTTGAATACCAAGGGCAAGGAAGCTACATTTGTGGGCAAAATGAATCATGCATATGAAATTAAAGTTTTTGATTGGCTCTGTTCACAGGCTAAATCTCTTAACAGATATGTATAATCAGTTAAGATTAAATGAAATTTATTAAAACACTGGACCAAATAAGAAGCTAGACTCACTCTGTGGTATATGCATTTTGTTGATATATGTTTGTTATTTGTTCATTTTTACTTTTTTTTTTTTATCTCATTTTAACTATTTGTTTTGTTGAAATCCCCTCTGTGTTAGATGCAGCGATCCAAAAAAGGAGGTACATCCCCTTTCAGTTCTATGATTTATATATCAAAGCATAAGAAAAATCACCAGGTTCTTACCAGGCCCAAAAGTAAGGTAAATCTAATCTGAATCTGAAAATCTGAATAAATTCCACTGTGTAATTATTTATTTAACAAAAAACAAGCCAACCTGCAGAAGCCATGTGTGAAAAAGTAAGTACAGTACATCCCATGACCTGAAATAATCATTTTCTGCATGAGCTGATCAGTCTCTCACATCTCCTTCCTTCCCACACATCATTTTGGAGGAGTTTTGGTCCACCCCTCCGTACAACATCGCTTCAGCTCATCGATGTTTGAGGGCATTTGCTTGTACACAGCTCTTTTAAGGTCCCACCACACTACTGGACTTTGGCTTGGCCATGCCAAAACCAGGATTCTTTCCTTTTTCAGCTATTCAGCTGAAGGTTTGGTGGTGTGCTTGGGATCAATGTCCTGTTGCCTGACCTAATTTAAGCTAAGCTTTAGCTGTCTGACAGATGGCCTCATATTTGCCTCTAGAAAATTTTGGTATAAAACAGAGTTCATGGTCGACTCAATGACTGCAAGCTGTTCAGGTCCTGTGGCTGCAAGACACGTTGAAATCATCACCACCGTACGTGACAGTTGGTATGAGATTTTGTGCTGATAGACTGCGTTTGGTTTTCGCCAAGCATGGCATTGTGCATTATGATCACATATCTCCACTTTTGTCTTGTCTTTCCAAAGGACGCTATTCCAGAAATCATGTGGTTTGTTCAGATTGAACTTCGTAAACCTAAGCCATGCTACTGTGTCCTTGTTGGAGAGATGGAGCTTTCCCCTGGCTACCCTTCCGTGGAACTCACACCTGTTCAATCTTTTTCTGATTCAAGTTTTAAGTTTATCATCATTAAACGTGTCGGCATAATGCATAAAGTGTAAGGTCATGAACTTCAACATTTTTCACATTACCGAGGTCAGTAGATCCCTGTATGTAGCTGTTGGGTTCTTTGCGATTTCTCTGAGCATCTGACTTGGGGTGAATTTGCTGCGATGCCCACTCCTGGCAAGACTGACAAATGTCGGTATTCTCCATTTGTAAATGATTCCACTCACTGTGGAATGATGGATCTTACATTGTTTGTAAACGACCGTGTAACCCTTACCACGTTGATGAGCAGCAACAGTTGTTTTCTCTGAGATCTTTGCTGATGTCTTCTCTCTTTGGCATGTATCAACATGAACCTAAATGCTTCAGATCACCAAAGTGACTTAAGTTCTGATTTCATACAGGTGGTCACACTTCCTGATGATCGATTAATTAGGTGTGCTGATTAAGAGCACCGGGCTGCTAATTACCTTCTTAATTCCTAAGGGGATTTACTTTTTTCCTACATGGCTTCTAAATTTTGGCCAAATTTCACTGAATAAATAATGACATACTGAAATCTGTTATGGGTTGTCTGTTTTCTGAGTCTAGATTTGTTTAATTCTAATTTTGGAAGTTTGGTGAGGACCAGATGATTGTTACTTATGCCCTGATATCAAAGATATGAAAAATCATAAACATGAAAGAGGGCACACTTGCTTTTTCACATCACAGTATACTGAAATGTAAGGGATACTTGCTTCTCTCCTTTAGTCCATTCTTAAATACACCCATTCGTGCCCCTCCCCAACCTCGCTCCACCTCTTGTCTTTGCTCCTCCATTCTTCTTTCTTTTTCACTTGACATCCACTCTAGGATGACAGATTGAGGATAAAGTGACTGATTCACACAGCTGGTGATTTGGTTCGGAAAAGTGTGTTTCCTCTTCCTGTCAGTGAAACCAATCAGTTGCAATTTGGATGAATGCGAGATGTCATGGCTGCCAAAATTCCCCACTCAGTTGGTGAAATTAAAGAAATGTAATTTGCTAGAATGTGGAACATATCACTGCCTTCAGGTTACCCAGGGCTGCCCTTGGACACATTTTCTCATGATTGACCTTAAAATTACAATAACTGCACTATTTGAGCAAGCCCTGTCTGAGATGAGCCAACATCTCCAACAATTAGGAGAGAAAGAAAGTCACATCTTTTCATGATTGGGCACAATTAGATTCTTCAATGAGGTTAGTCTTGTCTTCAAAATATGAAGAGTTATGAGTACAACCAGGAAAAATTTGACTTGATCTATGTCAATACAACTCAATCAGTCATTCAGAAAATACTAAATGCAATCAGCATTTCAAATGTCATTAAGATAGATAAGAACAAAAATAAGACAATAACACGAGAAGTTCAGTGTTTTCAGTGCATATATGACAGAACTGTTTTTACTGGCTCTTATTCTGTCAATACCGAGAACTGGGCTCACAAAGAGAACTATGCATGGTTTCAATAAGATGTGTCAATTTCTACATTGCTGTCCTGTAAACCTTTAAACTGGAGGTGTCTATATGGAGAAGCACAGAATGCTTCCATGTGTTATGGAAGGTAAAAATAAGGGAGACCTTGACCTCCTCAGCAAAAAAAAGAAAAAGTCCTTTGAGCTTCTGTCTACCTGAGCAAAGAAAAGAGAGCAGGCTAGTTCAGAGTCTCGGCTCAAGCAGCCACACACCTTATCTATTGTAAACAGACCCCATAGTAAACCAGAGCCTCAAGGCTCAGCAAACATTCAGAGAAACCTCACTCAGAGAAACCTCACTCTCTCTTTCTGTTTAAAGAGCCAATGCATCATTCACTGAGGACAACAGATTTTTTTTTGTCTTATATGAAGGCTTGAATAATGATTTTCAACAATGTCCCTGCTTCATTTTGATGTTCTCTTGATAAATACTGTGAAACAGAATGGAGCCCATACTTCATCATTTCACATTCAGGAACATGTATTCAGTTGCTGGAACTCTTCACAAATGTTGATAATGGTTATGTATAACTCTTTATATAAACATCACATAGTGAATGTATCTATATGTTTGCGTGTGTGTGCATATGTGTATGTATATGTGTGCGTATATGCATGTGTTTGTTTGAGTACGTGGGTATGTGTATATGGACGTGCCTATGACGATGCAGTGACGCGACACACAGCCTTGGACCAGTTCTGAATACAATTTGGTCCAAATGCCAATTTGGCTCCGGGGCATGTTTCTGCCTGCACATTCACAAAAAGAGGATTGAATCTCGAAAAGTATGTTGCATTATGAGCACACAACAACTGGTCAGAGAAATGCAGTGTCAGCTTTCATATCAAAATGCTGTGTTTAAAAAAAAAAAAAAAAATCTTGCATTAGAGTACTAAACAGCCCTGACTGGATAAATGTTCTGTCTCCTCATAGCAAAATGCTCTTGCACTCTGTGGATTACTGTTACATAGCGGGCTGAATAAACAAAACAGTCTTCAGTTAAAATGGAGCTTCATGTTGGTGGGCAGCGAATATACTGAGAGCTTGTTTTTTTTTTAGTAAGCATACCATGTGTTTGTGTGGATTTAATGCTGAATTTTAATTACATGTTAGGGCAGTTCTCATGCTATTTGATTTACCAATTAAATTTTACCTCATATTTCTATGTCATTCAAGCCTAGATAGGGATCAGGTCACACAGCTTGTTACTGTCTGTGTAGCTCCCCATTATTTACATGCTTTCATTCAGGTCAAATCACCAGTATGAATTTATCCACCAGTGTGTTAGGTATATCACGGTTCCTGAGCAATCAAAAGTGCGCCCAGTTAATACTAAACTGAGAATTCTTAAAAAAGAAAAGCTCTCTGTATCCCCTTAAAAATATGAGATGCCCGTAGGCCCGTTTATATTCTTAATAAAGGGGAAAAGCTTTCTTCCGTAGATGCTCTGAGCTGATATAAGGGTTGATATGGGAGCAGTCGTGCAGAGCAAGACCAGTAATTATATTTCACAAGTCTTTGAAATCAGGCGCTACCTACCATGTCCAATGCTGATGAAGAGTTACCATGCTCACTTTGTCACAGTGGGCTTCAAGGCCTCCAGACCTTGTTTCATCTGAGTTCACAAACAAGAAATTGCTTGTCTTTCTCTTTTGATGACTCCAAGACGTTGCCTTCACTCTTTGTGTACTCCTTGTCGGAGTAACAACTTTGTGTTTTTCCAACACATGGGTGACGCTTTTTACTCTGACCATTTTAAACAGAAATATATATTTATAAAAAATATATATTTATCCTCCCACCCCAACCACCCACCTGTGATTTTCCTTTTTTGCCACTGCTGGCTTGTTTTCTTCAAACTTTTTGTTGTTTTCACTGTATGCCTGGATCTGTCCATAAAACACATGCTGTAGACAGAGATTAGTATAACCAGACCAGAGGGCTGCTGGGAGACAGTCAGGTAAATGCTCATCTCTGTTGGTAACTGAACGTTCCAGCATGGCAAGGATGGTACTTTGCATTCATAAGGCTGCTCATATAGTTATTATTATGTATTACATGGACTGTAGCAATAAAAAGAAAAGTATAACATTTCTACTGGCATGAAAATCCAGTGTGTCAGATGCTTATCTCAGAGTTACTGTACATCATGATTTAAGGCTCATTCTGAAAGCAACATGACCCAAAAATACACAAATATAAACATGTGACCACAGCCTTGACTACTCCAGAGGATAGACCTATGTTTTTTGTAATACAACAGCTCCAAACGTTCCATATCATATAGGAGAAGCTGCCCCCTCACCACAGCAGCCGGAAAAAGGGAAGCAGTCTTCTACCTGTGACTGACTTTAGAGTTTAATTTGTGGTGTATGGCCATGTTATGTATGAATTTCATTAAAATTTCATTAGTGTTGTATGTCAGATGGTGTGTTACAGTGGAATAATCTCCTCTGTCAGGTCGCCTTTAAAAGTTTAGTGAGTGGTGTATGTCAGATGGTGTGATCCGCAGGAAGATCCTCACTGAATAATTTATGATGTTTATGTTTGTTTTGACAGGTTTCTGTTTGTGTCCCTCTTGTCAGAGCGCAACAGATCTCTTTTTCACTCTGTGTGTGTGTGTGTGTGTGTGTGCTTTATGGTCTTGTGGCCTTAAATGAATAAAATGTTCTCATGGGGATATAAACATTTGAAAAGTGGGGACCTAGTGGCGATATTTTCTGGTCTCTCACTTTTTTATTTTTTGATTATGGCAACGGTTACTGATCTTTAATTATATCTAAAAAAAGTCAATGGGATTTTATGAGGATATGAAAATAAACATTTTTCTGTGAGTGAGAATGTGTGCTTGTGTGTGTGCATGTGCGCGCGCGCGTGTGTGTGTCAGTGTGTCTGCATGTGTGCGTGTGTGAGTGAATGCATGCATCTGCAAGATAGAGTATACACAAATAAAATGTAAGACAAAATCTGTATGAAAAGACTGCAAAGAGGAAAGGCATATATAGCACATAGAGCTTATAGATATTTATCACACCATGACATCACTGGTTCACTGAGAATGATTATACTATTACTGGTAACAGGAGTTTGTTTTAAAGCATATGTCAACAGAAATCTCATTAATTACAGCTGAACTGCAAAAGCACTCTCACTAACTCACATACACTCTTTAGATAGAAATGTCATGTCTCTGATGAACCTTTCTTTTCCACACACAAGGAACTCTGCCTTGACCTGATGAAATGGAGTTCTGAGCTGGTTATTTGGTATTTCGTGAATAAATATAGCTTTTACTATCCACAGACAAAATCTAAATATCCTTCTTTCTGATGGTTTGCTGTGAAAAAAAAACATTCAATGTCTTCTGGCTTAAAAATGAGATGTTATTAGCAAAGCCTTAATGAAGATGTCAAGTTCCATACCAGCACTGACGGGTACAGTATTAATTTCGCTGACTAATATCTATTAACCCACACCCACACACACACACACACACACACACAAACACACACACACACTCCTTCGAAAAGTAGTCTGTTTGCAACACAATCACAAGAATGGCTTCTCTTCATAAGTAATCATCTTATTGATACTTTAAAAGTGATACTTTAACAGTGATATTATGAGGGTTTCAAAAAAATTCATAGTTAAGGCTTGGCTCTTTAAAGTTAACTTGAAGTTTGCTCACAAACTTTTCCCTCTAACTTTCATGTTTTCATCAAGTGTATAAATACAGTCTGTTTATGTTAAGGTATGCCAAAAGCCTGAAATAAATAACCATGGAGGATTGTTTCCCTAAAATGTTAGCATGGGAAAATATTTTTTTTCCACTGCCTTATGGCATGCAAGGCCAATGTTTGATATTATTACTCATTACTCATTATCTAAGCCGCTTATCCTGATTAGGGTCGCGGGGGGCATGGAGCCTATCCCAGCGCTCATAGGGCGAAAGGCGGGGAAACACTCTGGACAGGTCGCCAGTCCATCGCAGGGCAGACACACATCCATACCTAGGGGCAATTTAGTGTCTCCAATTCACCTAACCTGCATGTCTTTGGACTGTGGGAGGAAACTGGAGTTCCCAGAGGAAACCCACGCAGACACGGGGAGAACATACAAACTCCACACAGAAAGGATCCTGGCCGCGAACCGAACCCAAGACCTTCTTGCTGTGAGGCGACAGCGCGACCCACTGCGCCACCGTGCCACCCTGATATTATTACAATGATCTCAAATACTGAGTTTCAGAAAAAACTCCAGTATAAAGCAGAAGTCATCGTGTGTTCATTTCATAATTAAAAGAAATGTAACTCAGTGAAAAGTTCCAAAGTGACAGTCTCTAACCCTAACCCAAACCCTAATGATACGTCACTTTTTCATGCGATCACATTAGTGCATTTTTGAATGTAATGACATCAGAGAGATGATGCTAAAACTAAAAACTGGGAAAGGAAAATCAGCAGTTTCCAGTGTATGGCAAAAAAGGGTCAAACAATAACGACTGTACGTACATCAGTGTTTGAGGTTTGGTTCATAAGACCAGGAGGAGGAGGCAAAATCAGCTGGGGCCTGGTTCTGAGTCATTTATGGCCCAAGTCACCATCAGCTCCAGATGTAAGTGCTCTTAGAGGCAGAGAGCATTTTATAAGATGATCTTTTATTCTCTGCTAATGTGATCTATGCATCTTCACAACATCCATCTCATGTGAAACGGTAACAAGTGCCAGACAACGAACCAGTGCCAGAAGTTCCATAGAGCAAGGTGAGAAAGTTGTGACCATGGTCTTGCTTCATTATACGGTCTTTAATAATTGAGCCTCCTCTCTTTGCCAGTATTATAGAACTAAGTTATAGCATAGCAGTATGGTAGTAGTAGTAGATAGTTATAGTAGTGTTTTGTGGAAAGATTTTTTTCTTTTTTGGCTGTAAAGCAAAATGTGCTGATTGTTGAAAAGACTGAATGAAATACTTAATGGTCCACTGCATTATAATGTTGTAATCACAAACAGGTATCACAAGCAGGTTTGCAAACAGGTATAAATTTGTTCATAAGGTTAACTTAATGATTTTTAATGAATAAGTGAGTGGTAGTGAGTGGGTGACGAATTCAGGTGAACTATTTGCTGAGACGATGCTGTTTTGCTTATTTGTTCTAAGTTCATAAATTGATGGAGAAAGGAAAAACCTTGCCAACCTACAAACCTGCCAAGGTACAGTAAAACTCTGTATTGAAATTCACATGAGGCTAATGTGGTGAACCAAGTATGAGTTTGCCTGATAAAGTGTGTTTTGCAGTAAAATAAGTTTTGTCTTCCTATTTTTGTTGGCAGTGGAGAGACAAATCTTGGATTTAATTTTTGTTCCCTTCTTGCTGCCTATCTTTAGTTGAAATGCATCCTGGATGTATTGCTTTGAGATGCTGTGCTGATCTAATTCAGGATTGCCATAACCCACACAATTGGCAGGAGTAACTGACTTACTCATAGGGAGACAGGAAAGACATAGATAGATAGATAGATAGATAGATAGATAGATAGATAGATAGATAGATAGATAGATAGATAGATAGATAGATAGATTTTGACAATGACACGACCTTGCAAAAAAGCAGAGGCTTTCAAACTGAGGAAACTGTTGACATCTTCATAAAAGTGTCTGGCCAAGTCTTTTTTTTCTTCCATGCCCTAATCGATTTATATGGTTTTCAGATCCAGTTAAGAGGTTTTGCAAATCAACTCTTCACATTTCATCAAGAACACAAGTTCAAAACCATTCTCTGACAAGACACACCCCTGAGACCAAAGATGCATTTTCAGAAATGTTTATTCTCACCTGTGGGACAGCTGTGTGTACCGCAACTATTCAGTGCAAATGTGCAAAAAGGAGCAGTGTGCTACTTGAGTGGTAACCATCCAGTTACATTTTCCAGGGAGGAAAGAATTTCCACAGTGAGCTCAGATAAGGAGAAAGATGGACTCTTTTATGGAGGAAAAAAAAAGAAAAAAAAAGTTGAAAACCAACTAAAATTTGGTTTCTCACCTAGGGATGTTGCTGTTTTGTTTCCTCCTTTTTACCCAGCACTCTCAACCTGAAGCACATTCAAGGTGTGGAACTTGGCAAAATTTTTCTTTAAAGGAAAACAGTACTGTATTGAACATTTTGTATTACACATTGATAGCAGGAAATACTGCTTATAAGAAACATACACTTTTCACTGTTCAAAACTCAGCTTACATTAGCTTAGCTTACATTAAAATACTGTTTTAGTATTTGGTTTCATAGAAAACAGGATGCTCATGTATAATAAAATGATTAACTAACCACTCTCTTCTCCTAATAGAAGCACCAAACAGGAGCAAACAAAGCTCAAAGGCTGGTGCCAAATGGTGGTCACTTTGGAGAGCACAGTAGCAAAACACACAGCAGCAAAATGTTTTCAACATGAACACACCCAAAGTCATCTGAGAAGAGGCTGGAGTCTTCCACCCTCCTTCTGGCCATGCAACTGTTTGACCGTTTCAAACCCTGGTCTGATAAAAGAGTGAATTTTTTGTTAGCTTAGAACAAAAAAAGTGTTGACAGTGTCACACTTCTTGAACATGCTGCTCAGTTTGCACAGTCATCAGAGAGATCTTGTCCAAAAACCCCCCCATCCCCATCCCAGCCCCCACATCATGGAATCATTGAATTAAGCCACGACTGGCAGACTGGTAATGCTTTCAGAACTGAAATTGAGTGTCTTCATCTAACCTGCTGTGTTACTCTGGAAATGTCAGAAACCATGTTCCAGGCTAAAGTGACAAGTATTCTGATGGACCAGTCACTCTATAATGATCCAGACAGTCACTGAATCTACAGTCACATATTCATCAGAGTGCCCACTATTTGCAGACTTTCCAAAACTTCGGCCTGACTCACTCAGATCAGACACTTCTCAGACGATTTCCAAACCACCTCCAGTATTTTTTTTTATATCTTATTTATTTGATTAATTAATTTATTGGGTGACTGGAGGCAGAAGGACATGGAGGTATTTCGAGGAGTGTGTCAAAAGTGGAGTGAAGGATCTTTGAAGATCAGTGAGTCGGCTCTCATTTCCTGCTGGGGCATGTTTGAGAGGTTAAGCCATCTGCACAACGTCTCATCTGCTTCCAGAAGCTCTGTTTATCACTCAGCAACCAGAAACCTCTAACAGTGTGTGTGCCACGCTGCTCAAGTTATACACGGACACCACAGCTCTAAACTGCATCTTCTCCACCGCAGGGGAAACCCAGCCAGGACTTTGGTAATATCTTACCATCTATTGATTAAGTCAGACAAATCAAATGAAATTTTCCAAAATAATTGAAAGCTCCTGACAATTCAAATTAAATGCTACTATAATAAAGGATGTCCTAATTTGCAAACTGTGTACACCAGCCAAAGAAAAAAAAAAACAGACACAAATATGAAATGATTTTATACCATCAGCACTGTTAGTCATTATTTTGTGAATGGCTATGGCCAGCCATGAAGTATCACAATCCCACATACTCCAAAACGGCAATGCACTCATTGCTCATATTAAGTCATATGAACTTAAACTGCGAATTTACATATTTATACATTAAAAACCCTCAGCACTGCACTCAGCACCCCCCCCCCCCCCCCCCCCACACACACACACACACACACACACACTCACTCAGATCTGTGGCCGTCCTCAGCTCTGACAGCACAGCATCTTGCTTATCCTGCTATACTCCCAGGGCCCCTGTACAAGTATGAATTAACTGAGGCACTGATAATGAACGTCCGTGAAACCCTGCCGCTATCAGGGCTGATGCAACAATTTATGCTATAAAAACATATGAAAGTCTGAAAACAAAAGAGACGGGAGGCCAAGATTGATCACCTCTTGCTTTGATTACTCAGTTTGCCGAAGGGCTTCCGGGCTGATAGTATAGTAGGGATACAAAGTTTTTTTTTTTTCTCTCTCTCTTTCTTTCTTCACAAACCTGCGGAAGCTCTGTTTGTTCCACCAGATGAGCATCCCACAAGCCCTGCTTTCTCTACTGAAGAAGCATAAAAGATGGAAGATCTTTGGCACCTCCCAGCATGGTGTGGAAGCAGGTCTCTTTCTTATCCCATACACTTGATGTCACTTGTACGCTCTCCCAAGACAGGCTCCACAAAGGGCTGTATTATTAGAACTCAGGCTTCACAGAGATTTCCTCTTCTTTCACTAACTTTCATGTCCAGTTTAAACCGATAATATGGATCAGGGCCACAACGTATACAGAAGCATACCAAGGGTTAGTACTGTTATGAAAAAATGTAAAGAGTATTGCAGAAGTATGCATTGTCTATTTCATTTCTTTTATTGTTTATCATTAGTTTTGTACATTAAGAGTTGAAATGGGATGGGTTACCTTGGGAGTGTTAGATACAAATTTTTGGTTTGTTTTTGTTATTTGTAGTGGGTTTTAGACAATAAATACACATGACACTGCAACACCTGAAGAAAGAGAAAGAATAGTGGAATTGTGCCCCGTTACTGAAATGGTACTGAGAAATTATTGAGAGGTTACAAAGGGCTGACAAGCAACACAGGACAAACATAACACAGGAGGTTGAGTTGGGGTGTTATGGATTTTACTACCTATACAGAGATCATCAGTGAAGTGAACACCATAGAAATACTTGGTAAAGCACCTAGCAAAAGGAGCTCATTCCAAAAAGCCTTTCATTCTGCCTGAATTTTGACATTTATCTTTATGTACTGAACATTTTTGGAATAAACTTAAAGCAAACAATGTAAATATCCAAACTGCAAAGTAAACTAAAGAACAGCCTGAACAGGAAACAGAAAGCCTAGGCAACAAATGAGCATGTCTCTGTTAGGCACAAGTAAAAAGTTTTGTCATTTTTAATGTCTCTCATATTGTTATCCATTACCAGTTGTTAAGGCATGTTACTGATATGGATGAGGGGAAGAGCTGTAGTCACTGAAAAATAATTTATATATATTATTAATGCCAGGGCATGTTCCCTTTAATTGCACTTGACAACATGGCCGCCCACTGTGTTTTTTTTTTTGTTTTGTTTTTTCCAGTAGTCCGTACTTTTTTCCAGGAAGAATCTCACAGGGCACATGTGACATCGCTGACTCCGCCTAACAGGGGAAAGCTACACGTACTGCTGCTTTTGTGCTAAGCTAGACGGGAACTGACAAAAGAATAGCTCTCCTTTTCCTTTGAAGGAGGTTTCTTTCAGTCTAGTGAACTGACTCAAGGATCAGTTTGTTAGATAAAACTGTTCATTCACTAAGTGTTATTTAGTTGTTTATTTTACTTATTGTTATTTACACCGTTAGTGGTTTGATGTTGTATGTTAATAGATTACTAGGGTCCCAGCTCTGACATGAAATATCAGTGTGTTATCATCACATTATTAAAGATGTTAAAGGCTGAATTTGTCTAAAGTTGGGATTTCAAGTGATTCCATTACAACCAAGTGAATGCTTTGATATCTAGCTCATTAACACATTTGGTAGCAGGCAATCAAGCCTATTACAAGTTTGTATTTGCATGTTCAAGACTCAAAAATGCTCTACATGGTTCACCCCAGCCAGTTAAGGGGTACAACAGGGACTCTTGAATCTGAAGTATAGGCAGCTGAGAGAAAGTGGGTTTACAGTTAAATCTTTATCTGACTGCACTCGTGTACCCCTGCTGGATGAGGGGGACAGCTATACACTTTTAACCAAATCTGTTAGGCACTTGAAAAACAGATGAGACCCAAGGCAGGAGGCCAAGAAATGAGTCTGAGATCAGCTGTGATGTGCTTTGTTGGCTACACTGAGTAATCTGGCAGCTCCTTAAACAAATCTACACTACAGCACGTAACAGCATTATACATCACTATGCAAGCTTTGGATGTGAGATTTAAATGTTTTTGTCCCAAAAGCACACAAGTTACACCAGACTGCCTAATTATACCATGCAACACCTAAGATGTTCAAACACTCATACACATGTGCACACACGCACACGCACACGCACACACACACACACACACACACACACACACACACGCGCGAGACAGCCTCAAGCGAGAGACATAACACCTGTTTTTAAAGTGGTTGTGAAGATTCTGAGAGCAGGAGTTCTCAGAATTGTTAACCAGCAGGTGAGTGAAATCTGATAAGTACACACTTCCAATCTCCACAGGACAGCCGTAGGCTAAGGCCAGAGTTAGAATTAGTATGGTAAATGTGAACTTCAATCAACCTGGCAGTCTCACAGAGCAAAGCTTCCCCTTTCCTCCAAACAGAGAGGATTTCTGAATGGTGCAGAGCAAAATCCTGAAACAGCTATGCATAGTGACCCTCCAAACAAAGACACTTGGCACAGGGAGCTATGACAGATTTCAGCTGTCAGCTGAACACTGTTTTCCTAACCATGCAAAAATCCTCCCTCAAAAAAGTGTCTGTCAATGCCATACTGAGAGCTTAATTACAGGGAACTGCTTTGAGAACAAGTCTCAGCTAAGTCCTTCCCTTTCCAACTACATAGAGCCATATAAACATGATACATAACTACAGTTTTGCTGTTGTATGTAATCCAAGGACTTTGACAGATTGTCTGAACTTTTTATTCATGTTTTTTTTAAGTAGCTTAGCAGAAGCATGAGAAGAAAGCTATATATTTCATACCACTTGTAAGTCAGATAAAAGTGGTTCAGGTAACAGACTGTGAACTGGCATATACTATGTACACACACCACTACTTGTCTAAAGATGCAACATTAACATAAGTTAAACAGAGAGAAAGGGTAGGGTGCAGAAGAGCCATTAATCACAAATTATGTTCAAATCATTATGCTGTGTTCCGTGCCTTCAGACACCTACCACACTAATGCTGAAGACGTGTCTCTCTAATTCTATTTGTGTATAACATTAGTCTAAAAAAAACACCCCAAAACAAAACAAAACTAAACAAAAAAAGAACAATTTCCACAATGTATTTTGACTACCACCACAGACTGAAAAACATTTGGCTCATACTATTTTGATATGGTTTGATACTGAAGTAATTAGGTAATATAAATTCCATTAATGACTGATACCGTTTTCATCCTGCACAGTATGCATTCATACTAAAGTGAGTCAGAACTGGTTAAGACTGTCGATAGAAAACAGTCTCCCAACAGGCTGTTAGAGGAAGAGTGAACACAACAGGAAGGAGCTGCCAGTGCCTTCAGCACACTGTGTAGATAAAATGCTTTTGAGGACTGTCTTCACTGTTCCTTTTTAACAAATTTATGATACCATTGCAGTAGATTTATGATGGAAGTTGAAGTTATTTGTCATTGTTACCAAAGGCCCTCTGAATTTTACCAGTTATTCTGATCTAGTGTTTCCATATAGGCATAACATATCATTGGGAAGGGACAGATAACTCTAACATTCATCAGTCCCAATGCATTCTGTGATCATCACATAAGAAGTTCAGTGAGTGAGTCACAAGTTTGTATTAGCCATTACTTAATATTGTTTCAGTGCTTTATGGCGCTCCTTATTTACCAATAAATTTTAATCACCTTTATACATCATCCAGTTCACAGAGATGACTGATATTGCAAGTTCTGTCAGCAGTATGGTGACAGACTGTCTGTGTGTGTGTGTGTGTGCGTGCGTGTGTGTTTGTGCTTGTATCTGTGGCTGTTTGTGTGTCTGTGCATGCAGAAGAGAGGAGGGAGTTGAATGAGAATGGTGGTAGACAAAAAGTTTGGAGGATTGGAAACACGAGGTTTTACATTTTATAATCATGACAAATAAATATGGATTTGAATATTATATTTCATATTCGTAACTTGCAGTGCAAAAGTACCAGATAAGTTGTCAAGGTTTTCACAATCATTAGTCTAAATTAGTTTGTGGTTTTACAACAGTTATGTTCTGATACAATTTGCATATCAAAAGTACAGAAATCAAATTACAAGTAAAAATATTATTTCACAACTCATTTTTCAAATTATGAAAAAAAAAAAAAAAATTGTAAGCTTTGTAAGGTCTGCTAGATACTAATCACACATATTAAGTTTTATTTTTCACAGTTAGGAATTTTGCATTACTAACAAGAAAACTTTTGTCTCACTTCTGTGCCATAAATGTGATTTGTGACTGGTATGTATGTTGCGTAGGGGTTTAACAGTATGCAAAAGTCACGGTTCCTTACGTACCTCGGTTTTGAAGTCACAGTTCGGTACAGTAAAAAGACACATGCAAAACATGAAATTTCGTTTCATTCACTATGAATTTACTTGTAAACTTATAAACTTGTAAACAGCGGCAAACTGGCCATAATTTCCAGTTTGCACTCCACTCTGTTTTTTCCTTGTACCGGTGATATTCACATTTGGATGATGCCGTCTCAAATGAGTAATCATGTTCGACATATTACCAGCAACAAATCCGATTTCAGCTGAACAATACTGGCTGCTGCCTTCGTCTTATCCACTTGACTTTGCGCATTGCTGCTGTAGTTCAGTGGAAAACAGAAATGTTCCCAAACAGAAGACCTGAAGGATACGGGAGGGTCCTCAAGCTCTAGGTTTGTGGTCGCCTGTCAGGAAGTAGCAGGGCGCTGGATACAAGTGCGGACAACTGAGAGCTTTTAATGACAAATCAAACAAACAAAAGAAGCTCAACACAAACAGGTTTAACAAGAGGCTAAAAGAAAGTACAAATGGGCTAACAGGTAATCTAGGAACCAGAAGACACTGGGAAAGTGTAGACTTCGCACTGACTGATCCGACGGAGAGGTTTAAATAGTGAGGTGTGTAATCGAACTAAAGTGAGGACAGGTGTGCAGGAGGAGAGTGATCAGACCGGTGATTAGTAGACCGGCGATGCTGAGCACGGAATGGCTGAGACTGGCGAGGGAGGAGGCCAGGATGTTATATCGCCATACCTACGAGGCTGCATCATTGAACATGTGCTATTTCAGCTGCTAAGTTATAGCTCCAGTATGGAATCAGAGAGGAAGTTGAGTTTTTAATTTTGGTTCTGCATACAGAAATGTAGAGGAGAGGACACACTGTATCTTGTCAAGTACAACTTTATTCGCTAATGTTTCGGTCTACTGCCCATCAGAGCATAAAAAAGTTACGCACATAACGTGTCTGGTTAAAACCAGACTATATAAACTCGAATCACGATGCACACCGAACCGAACTTCCTGTACCAAATATGCCTACAGCTAAACCATAGCATTTATTTAGTTGTACTGTGAATTCTATTCAATGTTCTCCATTGAAAACTACATAGATTTACATAGGCCGTACCTTAAGACAGACTCAGCAGTAATCATAGACCAGGTTACATGTTTCCTGCAGCCTGAATACTTTTTTTCTTTTTTACTGTTATGCCTCTATTGCCTTCCCCATTGGTGCTTGACTTCACCAGTTTCACCAGTGGAACTTTGCATGTTATCTAATGATGATTTAACCTGTACTTTTTTTCCCAGTTCTGTCCTCTGCCTGTTCAATCTGACCTTTGCAACCAATAAACATTTTGCACTGCACTTGCATCCAGTCTCCTGGTCCACTAGTGACATTGACTTAGTGTTATATATGAAATATATGTGAAACATCACATGCAAAAGTATATGAAATTAAAGTACAGAATGTTTTGTGTATGGCTGACTTATCACATCATGCAGTAAGAGATAACCTGCAGGAACCTAAGAGTAATGGGGTTGGTTTTGTCAATTTCTAATGTACTCTCATAGTTTCTGAACTTCTCCAATTTATGTTCAGAAAGCCGATTTGATGAACATATCTTGAATAATACACAAGAACTAACTTATAGCACTGAAATTCCAAGCTCCATCTTGGCTTTGAGTGGAACATGCCATCATTACTGTCTCCCTAAAAACTCTCCCAGACGGTGGGATGAAAAGAAAAACCTCTTGCATTTTTTAAATTTGATCACTTAATATGTTCCTGTAGTGCAAAGGTGAATGCAGAGGAATGTTAATTTATGAAAGAGATTTGCCCAGATTCGCACTATGTACTGCGTATCTTTCTTCAGTGGTGGCTAAAGAAGAGTGTATTCACAGGCCAAGCAGATTTGCATTCATATCATATGACTTACCTCAAAGTGTTTGTGTGTGTGTGCGTGTGCGTGCGTGTGCGTGTGCGTGTGTGTGTGTGCGCGTGCGTGTGTGTGTTTTACCACTGTGATGAGAAGCACTATACGTGGAGAGAGTGATTAGCAGGACTGTTTGGAGACTGCTTGGTGGGCATGTATCCAAAGAAGAACAGGGGTACCCTTAAAGGCAAGGTATTAATGGAAAATGTATATACCTTATTAAAAATGATACTATATCTTATTCAATATGTATTAATATATTAACCTATACTGATACTCTAAGTCTTATCTGAATCTTTGTATAACGGTATTATAATGCATTCAGTAAGAAGTACGTCACTGAGCACTACACTGAATATACTATGGTTA
The DNA here is from genome assembly GCF_902362185.1 of Chanos chanos. Taxonomy (NCBI): domain Eukaryota; kingdom Metazoa; phylum Chordata; class Actinopteri; order Gonorynchiformes; family Chanidae; genus Chanos; species Chanos chanos. The sequence continues at coordinate 33,518,376 of NC_044495.1, read as the reverse complement.
AACAAATACTTACTTTGGATTGCAGGACTAAATTATACACACACACACACACACATATATGTGTGTGTATATATATATATATATATATATATAAATAAAAGTAAAATTGATTGGATTCAAGCAGACACAAACATAAATTCGTCAGCAAACTGTCATGGTTAAGGCTATTTTGTCAGTCTGTTCCTTATGTTTCTAGTGTTTCCTTTTCCCTGTGCTCCCCCTGTTGGTTTGTCTTCTCTGTTGTGCGTGTGTGTATTGTGGGCGTGGTCTCTCTTCACTTCCAGATTGCCTACACACCTGTGATCAGTCACCTCATCACATCATGGTATTTAAACCCTGGTGTTTCATCCACTCGTCGCCAGATCGTTGTTTCAGCCTGTGTGGTAGAACTCGCTTCTTGGTCTCTCTTTGTATTCCATTGGTTTGATAGTTTGCATATCAGTATTTATCTGCCCATTTCTCTCTCGAAAGGATCACCTCCGAGCCACTCCGCACGTCCAGTGTGCCCTTCGCCGGCCTGTCAACCTCCAGCTCCGTCCCCTTAGTCCCTCTACTCCGCCTCGCTCACTTCGCCACTCTACGACCTTGCTCATCGTCCGCATCCTTGCTAGCCACCTGCATTTCCTCTGCCTGTTTCCATTTCCATTCTACAACCTGTCAATAAACCCTCCTTCATTCCTACCAGAGTTGTGTTCTGCGTTTGGGTTTCCTTAGTTGATTGTCACACAAACAGGGAAAGTTTCATGTAAAATATGATTTGACAAACCTTTCCAAATGCTCAAATGATACCAACAGTGTTTGCAGATTTTTACTTACTACTTTCCTATGAACCAGAAATATGTAGATAAATGAGTCACCACTAATCTACATATTTGTCCTTGTGTGAGTGTGTGCTTCACTGCCCCTAATTAATCTCTAGCCTGGGTGGCTAACTAGTTTAGCTGACATTCATGACATTCCAGATCCATAAAAGAGGAACTGCAGTAGAGGAGCATTTTAGCTGTCAACTGTCAGCCCTTTTAAACCAAACTGACTGTTTTATGACATCATAATGATGTAATTCTGGCCACGCCCCCTATCTGGTTGGAATGGAGGAAACTGGTCTAATATTGCCTTCTGGTCGAACATGCAACCCTACTCCTACCCCTGCCCCCCACCACTGTGCTCACACAAGGAGTAGGACATTACAGGAAACGAAACGTATCACAATAAAGTCGATTTGTTATAAATACAATGTTTGGGCATGTTTTTTTCATGTTGTTCTTTATAATGTGTCTCAAGATTTGTAGTGTACTCAGTGGCATGCAGGTAGGTTTTACTGAAAGATAAGAGCCACTACATAGAAATGATGCAGGAAAAGATGTAAGTAGATGGTTTCAACATATCTTGTCCGTTATTCCCATTCATGGTCCATTATTCATGTTCAATAGAAATTGTAAGTCTTGATTTGCTATCCTTGTTGTTATCCTCTAATGCTTAGCTCTTCAGGCTAGTTCTGTTAAAACAGATTATGTCATGGTGCTGTTCAAATGCTCAAAAAGATATGAAAAGAAATGCTTTCCATTATTTATTTGAAGGCTGTTCTATAATATTTCAGCATTTAATTATTTCATCCTGTTCTTTGTGATTGTTGTTCATGTTTCTGTCTAATTTAGCTTTCTGAGATGTCCTAAACTCTTGAAAATAGTTTTTTTTTTAACTTGAACTATTCTTGTAGAGTGTCTTTTATACTTAATAAGTAGTATTCATATATTGGTCATCAAAATATATATTTATAGGAAATTAACATCTAGTAAACTCTTAACTTATCTTTCCATATTGAAAGTAGTTATTCTGCCTGATTACTGGCTCCTGATTGGTCTTGGTTCAGGGTTAATTTTTCCAGAGTCCTGGATACATTTTTATGCAAACACCATACCTCATGATAGCTAAGTATTTCCACGCCACATGATTGAAGTCTTCATGTGTGTTTTATATTCAAATATAACTTCAGCATGCTGATCATTTCTCCATTAAAACATGTACACACAGCACAAACTACTAAAAACAATATTAAACCCCTTAATGAATTATTGATTTACAGTTTCTTGACATTTTTATGGGTGTGTGTCACCTCTCACTGGTCTTGCATCTGCCAGGACAAGTCCTGTTTGATCTGAGCAATCAGCACAGGGGTAGGTATGTGGACTAATGGAAACCACGGAAACTGGTTACCGTGTTGTTAGTAAGAATTGTTGATAGCGCATGAACTAATTGCTCCAGATAGCATTTATTGTATTTACACTGAGTATGTATGAAGCAATCAGTTTCATCGGTGGATTGATGTTTGCAAGTGAGATATATAAACAGCCTGTAATGAAGCATCCCTTGGCATGGGAAGGGAGAGCGGTGCAGGTTGTAAACTCCATTTCCCAGATAATCAGTCTCCTGCTTCCTCAGGCATTTTAACCTCACAGATAAACAGATAGGCTGTAATGAGAAAGCAAGCCACAATTTTGTGGCACAAAATTGGGGATGACAAGATATGTCTGGTGATTTTTTACAGAACCTATGAAGTATGTAGGGCTACCGATGTGCCACAGAGCCTCAAATGGCAAGTGAAACTGCTATGTAAAAATGGTAAATCAGAAAACACATTTTGTTTACATGAAAAGAGCTCACCATCTCCTGCAGTGGTAAACTGGAAAAATGTTAGAGTTTGTCAACAGAGATTGATGTCATGATGCAATAATGTTATATTCTGATGTATTTATATCTGTGTGATTATGTAGTGAATGAATACTCATCAAGCTGGTCACACTTCAAGAAAAATCCCATTAGATGTTCCTATATTACTGTATACAGTAGGGCCTTTTTTTATCTTTCAGAAATCCTCCTTTTGATTTGTATCTTTTGGGAACGTCACAGACTGACTGTAAATTGGATGTGATGCCTGTGACACATCAAAAGACATGTTTCAGAAAATAGCATCCGCCAGCATTTGGCATCCCGCCTTTCAGCCGATATTCATGAGAAACAATCAGACATGCTGTGACTAAATGTGCAGAATTACATATACAAAATGATTTGTAAGAGTAGGAGATGATCTGATCATTCACTCAGGTTTACTTTATGCACTTCATATACTTCATGTTTCAATCAATGGAACCATAAATAGTGACACAAGACCACATTACAAACAAAACGGAGGAGGGCATTTGGCAAATGACAAATGGAACCATTAAAAGAGATGAAAAACAATGTATAGTCCTACACATGTTCTGACATTATGCATGAAATCCATATGAGATCATACACAACTGTACAGTCTACATGCTTCTATGCTGCTAGGGAAAGATGGGATTCTCTCTCTCTCTCTCTCTCTCTGGCATGTATGGAATATCACCAATAGATCAGTATCTGTCCCAGTGTGTATGAAGATCCAGTGAAGATCCCTATATGAGTATAGGGTACAGTGTCAGTGAGTAGGTATGTGTGTTTGTGCTTGCATAAGCATGTGTGTGTGTAATAGAAACAGAGAACTAATGAGGGCCACTCAGGTTGAGTTTGCTGAGATTTTGCGTGGTTTTCTCTGAGGGATGGTGTTGAGAAGGAGCCTGGACAAGGGATCACAGCCACTGTAAAGTCTGTTGCAGGAGATAACAGCTGATTCATTTGATGTGAACCAGGAAAGAATGATATTTTCACTCTCTAATGAGCTAATAACAAATGGTAACATTTTTATAAGGTCTACAGGAAGGTTGATAACACATATCGTGAGATTTGATGTGCCCTTCCTGTGCCGTATTCCACTCACAATTCCCAAATGAGCTGTTATCTGCCTTACAAACACACAATTATTTTCCTTCACCTCAGTGTTTAAAGTTCAATTAAAATTCAGCTCTGAATCACCGTGGGATATTGAAATGGAGAGGGTCTTTAATACAAATTAGATCCTCATTGGTAATTTATTGTATGTGTATAATAAATTGCCACCTAACTTGACGCATGTACCATTTGATTTATTGTATGTTGTTTCTGAACAGTAATGGTCAAAGGCATATTTTCTGTAATAATACTGAAAATAACAATTTGATAGAGAGAGAATAACAAGAAATAGTTATTTTAACTAGGGGGGACCCTGAATGGTTGACTATTCGACAATTCATTCTAAGGAGCCTGATTGGACTGCCAATCTCACAGTCGAATCGTTGCACAATGTGGTCATGAAAGAAGGATCATTCCATTCTGGCTATATGGGGGTGCTGAATGTCTAATAAAATAAATTCTTATGCCAAATGTTACTAGAATAAGGAGCAGGCTGCACTGAGAGAGTGGGGGGGACTAATGGGAAGTGTGGACATGTGTTGATGTGGATGGGCGGGGGGGCAGTGTTGGGAAGGTCGAGGGAGAAGTAGTAGTTGTAGTAGAGATGTGGAAACAAAAATAAAGGCGATAAAAGCTGCCATACTGCACTCTTTTTCCTTCGGTCTCATCACCTACAGTGGGAAGACCCGTGTTGTATGTAGACTATTACCTGGAGAGCCACCTGTGTGTTTGTTTTGAAATTGAAGGCATCAGATAAGGAGCTAGCCGGTCGTCTCCAAGTGAAGAGGCAAATGGTAACACAAATCAAGAAAACAAATTGTTTAATTGGTTGTATAAGTGCCCGATCTGTCCCGGCTGCCCGATCCGGTCTGCACATGAGTGTAATTATGTAATCAGAAGCACAACTTACTCCTGCCCAATTTGTACCACGCATGTGTGAACATTTTTTGGTTTTGAAACTGAACACTTGACTGCAGACAGCGAATTCTGTTCTGCACATGCGTGTAATTACATAATCGGAAACAGCTAATTCCTGCCTGATTTGTACCACGCATGTGTGAACATATTAACAGAAACTGAACACTTGACGGCCAACAGCAACTTTATGTAACCAGAAACACCTGGCAGTTCACAGCAAAAGTCTGCTGAAAGATATTTAATGCTTGACATGGACACGTTTCTATATCTATGGGTTATAGAGTGTACAAGAGACAGTCGTCATATTGTGTGCTGTGGATTAGCATTTTGCAAGGGATTTTGGAAAATTAACAAAATAACGCTCGTGGTATATAAATAACCGCATTCCATTATGTTCAATAAAATACATGTGTATGTCGTCTCCACAAAGACTTTAGACCCATTATATCTCTAAAATATGTCTGTTGCTATCCCTCTGCTAACAGCGAAAAATAACAGGACTACAGAGCAAGACACTCAGCTAATACGTCACCAATTTCACAAGGTGAGCAGAGGCTAACCATAGCTAGCTTTACTGATCGGGGATCACGGGTGTTTTCACAACAACCACGCAGTTAACAAACACAGGATTTGATAGCCGCAAACAGTTACATAGAATAGATGTTTTAGGCATGCTTTCATACATCATCAAGGACAAATGTGAACATACACCAGCACAGTGCTTACACGTTGTACTTTTATGGACACACGCAACAGTTGACCCAATTGCGCTATATCTTACCATTATATGGGAGAATTAATGCGATGTACAAAATCGGGCAGTGTCGTAAAAGAGAACAAATTCTGTGCATACGCTGACTTTAGCGCATGTGCAGACTGGATTAGGCAGCCAGGACAGATCGAGCACTTACAGGGTGTTTCAGCTCTTTTGTCTGGCATGGAAAAAAATGGAAGCCAGTGTCGCAAATGAGAATATGGATCGGTGAACAAAGAAAGGGGGAAAAAACATGATTTGACGATTAGTCGACAATAGGCAAGACTTGACGAATCAGATTCGCCTGTGTAAATACTTAGTCGGGGACACCTCTAATTTTAACCGTTCTTCTCTAGATGATGGAAAAATGAAGTAGCTTACAATATGACTTATTCACCAACACATTTTTCTTTAAACTATAACGGCAAGCTAAATAGTGAAACATTTTTATCGCAGTGATTTGTATCCCAGTAAGGGGATATACACTTAATTGCATAAAAATAAGCAAAATGCCCTGTTTAATGCGCTGCTAAGATACTGCTATTAATCATAATCTTATTAATTACAGTAAAAGATCTATTGATAAGATTACAGGCTGAGGTGTGCATACACATGCATGAACACATTCATCACATTCATCTCATGCTAATTCATCACTTTAATGAATGAAATTTCACAACCTCACAATAATGTATTAAACAAAACAAAACAAAAAAGTGATAAATTGCTGGGAAGTTCCCATTTTGTCTTTGAGGCTTAAAAGATGTGTGGATAATAGTAAACTAGTATATTGTAAACTTTGATGCTGATGAAGTAAATGTATTTTGAAAAGATGCAAAGTCTTGGTAAAACCCAAGTCTCTTCTTGTTCTGCATTACACTGCGTTAAATTCACCCAAAATATACCCTAGAGTTTGGGTGCATGCTCTTTTACACTGTGATGCATTGTGTGATGGGCAGAGAGTTGACCTTGTGGACCATGGAAGAGAAAATTGTGATAGGTCATTTAAAAACTCATTTTGGTTCAGTCTGTGTTTTCAGACTGATACTGCACTGTGAATGTTCCCTAGAGATAAGAGATGCTTGGAAATATATATTTTTTTTATCTCCCTTTAAGTGGTGGCTCTTATCAACTGTCATACTTCATTTAAAAACAATTGTCAAATAATTACTTATAAAACAGGGCAAAACAGACATGAATGGAACCACAACACAAAGGGGACATAAGACTGTCCCACAGTCAATAAGATGCGCAAACACACACACGCACACACGCACGCACACACACACACACACACACACACACACACACCCCTTGTATGCTAGATTCCATGGATCCTTCACTGACTTCCATTATAGAAAAAGTAAAAAAAATAACAGCTCTAACCCTAACCCTGACCCTAATGGAAAAGCATTTCTGCATTTTTTACTAGTGCCAACTATGATTTTGACCCCAGTTTGTCAAGACATCTGAGGTAATATAGTGACATAGTGACACTCTACTAAATTAGCAAACACAAGGATACACTCACACTCACACACATACAGCGCGCGCGCACACACGCACACACGCACACATGCACACATGCACATGCGTGTGCACTCTCCTTATGGAGAGTTGCTAAGTCTCAGAGACAACAAATTTCAGATGTGATGAGTCATTTACCTTTATTCCAATAACATGATCGTGAGAGAGTGCACTCTGGTCAGTTGTGAGCACACAGCCTCTCTGAACTGAGAGAAGTGCAAAGAATTTATACAGTGATGCAAACAACTTTAGAGGTGGTGTGATGTGGGAGTGGGACTAGTCTGTGTATCTTTTGAACTCTGACACAACTGTAGAGTGAACCTGAAATGCTCTCTCACAACTTTCTTTTGGCTGACATATGATTTTATCTTTAATACAGACATAATTTTAGATTGTGACAGATGGTCAAGGCCCAACATCCCTTTAACAGTTTCACTTGTCTAATCTAAGATACTTTCACCCAAGGTTACAGACAGTTCAAGCAGTGGCCAGTGCTCTTGATTATATAGAGGTTACAACAGATCTAAAGGTTACAGCAGATCAGTAATACTTCTTCTGGGCTTGCACACACATTCCTGCAAACATTCAACCATCGCATTCTCACATAACTTCCTCTTTGTTATTTTTTACTGTTCAACCTAAAATGACACTTATTATGGCAGCTTGATTAGGCAGAACATATGTTCAGGCAGTGTTAATGCTTAAATATTTTCCACAACTCACACACACACACAAGCAAACAAAGGTGCCGTTTGTATAGCATAGTAGTCAATATGTTTGCTTTGCGGGCCATTTTCCCTTAGATGGAAAATGGTGAAATTGAGTCAAAAGATGAATATATGAAAATATTTCATATGAAAATACTTGCATTAAATGTAAATCTGTGCATTAAATCTAGAAACAATCTACACATTACACATTTGATAAGTATGTGTTCCACATATCTAGATGTATAATTCCATATTAATAAATAACTACAAATATTTCAATATCTGATTTACTATATTATACTATATATATGTATAAACTCACACCCTTAGTCAAAGTGTATAGTGTAGTGACTTTCTAAATGAAGAGAAACGGACCAAAGCTCTCAATAACAAAATAATAAATATAAGCGATATATGTACAGTCAAAGGATTGTGTCATTTTGCAGTTTGACGCTATGTATTGGCCGAGTAACACCATTTTTACCATCCAAAATAAATGCTAAACTTTCTTATAAAGGGAGTGTTGCAATTTCTATCAAAGTTTCAACTTGATTGTTAAGATGGTTTGCATAAATAGCAACATTCAGTATTTGCAGCATTATAGAGGCCTGAATTGGATGACTGGTCCAGATAGCTTGTCAGATCTTGTTACAGTCATGATAATAAGATGCAGCATGCAAATTTTCAAATTCATTGGATAAAAAGATAGGGAGTGCTAATTCACTGTATAACAGAAAACACCTAACCAAGCTTGGTGACGATTGCAATGTTTTCAGCAGATTGAGATGTTTTTTATAAAAAATGCAATGCAGACGAAGATATTTTTATAAAAAATGCAATGCCCTCTCAGATTGACTGATTTACAAATCAGACCAAATGACTGAAAAAGTCTTTTTTTTTTTTTTTTTTTTATTTAATTGCTCCCAGTCCACACTGAAGCATTTTTTTCAGTGCAGCGATCTGCATTACAGAGCTATCAGAAGGAAGCCTTTTCTATTACATTACCTATGTGAGAGATTACTTTGATAAGCCTGAAGCTTTTTCAGTCAAAACGCTTTTGGTGGAGAACTATTTAGCTGTTAAGACTGAAGATAAGTTCAGAGAATAATGTATATGACACTTGGAGAAAGGCACATCTTGCCAACTACTTGGTATGAGGGTTTTGATATAGGTTTTGAGTTTTGTGTCAGCTAGTGGAACTTGAAACACACTGAAGAAGTGGAAATGGATTTAAATAGATATCAGCAAATCCAAGAAGCCACTGACTGAGTCAGTTAAGAGATCAAGGCTGAAGAGATGGATATATTTCAGTGGTGATCTGATACATACCTCAATGTCAGCTATCAAGCACTTATGGGTAAGAGAGATGGGTGTTGTGAAATGTCTGTCACAGGCTTCACGGGAATGTGTGAAGAGATCTCAAACATGCAGCGGCCATAAGGAGACTTAAGGATATTTAAAGCTTTTTTTTTTTCCAAAAAGGAGGGGTAAAAGAAGTTCCGAAAGCAAGTTATGCGTATATGTTTACTAACCACCGCTTTGGTACGTGTCACTCCGCATATGAACTGGAAAGCTATAAAAAGATTTGATCATTTTGGGAGTACAAAAGCATAATCTGATGTGTGTAATGACATGTGTACACATAATGGGCTTTCTGAGAAAGGCTGGCTCCTTATTCTTCAAATGCGTAACACAGTTGGACATAAATTCAGTTCTTGTAAATGCATAGAAATTATTTGATAACCTCCTAATGAAGTGTCTGTGGTGTACTCAATTTTGAATTACTATGTAATCTCACATTCATATACAATTAAATTGCACGTTGTTGTTGTTGTTGTTTTATATAATTCAATAAACTGTAGCCTGTGGTGCAGCTGCCACCGCTCTGGGTATGTGTGTGCTCACTACTTGGATGGGTTAATTGTTGAGTCCGAATTTCCCCTCGGGGATAAATACAGTATCTCAAAAAAAAAAAAAAAAGTCCCTGTATGTTTCCTCTCCCTTCAACACAAGTAAGTACTGAGTGCTAAGCGATGAACGAGCAACTTGCATTCAAAAACTGGATCATCAGAGCTGATCCAGAGTCAGTTCTCACTGTACTGTAAAATCTACACTGCCAACTTAGATTTAAGATTTAATTTGATTATATAAAAAATGTTTGTTGTATATCCTATATACTGAAATAAAATATTCAATTTGTAGCTAAATGTTTATTCTGGACACAAATGAAACATTTAAAAGTTCAAGGATAAAAACATTTCTACATGTTCTCTTGCTATTTAGATTGATCAGATTTCTAACTCTACGGGGAATCAGAGTTCGAATCATACAATGACAATCGGGGGGGCTTTCTCCAGGGCTTTATAGCAAAGGATATATAAACATTTTGATTCCCCCAAACGGTTGTTTTTTACCTCTTTTGGGGGGTCCAAATCTTAATTAGGGGGGTCAGACCCCCCCAGCCCCCCCTGGAATTTGAACTATGGGGGGGAATGCACTTAAAAGTTTCTTCTGCTTTACAGATGACAAATGAAACACACACACACACACACACACACAAACAAGGAGGTCTTCTGTCTCTTCTTCCACCCATCCCTGCTCTATGCCTTTGCAGACTTTAGAAGGGCGAGAGCTGAGGAGAGGCTCTAATTGTGGTGATTTGCATACTGCTCCCTCCAAACACCCACAAAGAGTTTTATAATCTTCCTGAGAACATATGGGGACACTCTGCAAACTACTCTCGAATTCTTCAATCCATAACTCATGATACAAATTTAATCATTATCCTTTCTCTCTTTTTTTCTCAGTAGACTATTCAGACTTTCCTCCAGAACCCTTCTCTCTTTGAAGATATAGAGAAAGTATGTTGTCAGGCTGGCATCAAGTCATCAGCAGACTGACTGAAGAAACAGAGTGACAAGGGTGAAAGATGCTCTGACTGTGACGTGACATTGTGTGTCTCACAGAGTTGTACATGGAGATTAGGAGAGACAGAGAGAGAGAGAGAGAGAGAGAGAGAGAGACAGAGAGACAGAGAGTGGGGGGGGGGGGCAGGTTATGAGTGGAAATTTAAGCCGTGGCTCTCCTGAGTACCCAACACTAGACACACAGATTCTAAGCTGAGGTTCAGTGGTCTCTGGGCATAAGCTGCCTTGGTGAGAAGTCTTTTATAATACTATCATTGTGAAAGATTGGTCTGAAGACATGCATTGCACTGGGGACTGGGTAGAGCTGAGCTCCTTTCAGCTGGTGAGGCAAGAGGTTGCTGAGCGAGGAGATCTTGTATTTAGGATAGACTGATCAGTCAGCCTTGCTGGAGTTGAGATATAATACCTGACACAATAATTTAATGTTGAAATCTCTCTCTCTCTCTCTCTCTCTCGCTCTCTCTCTCTTTATATATATAAATGAGCTATTTTTTTTTATCTTATCTCAAAGAACCATTATGATTTAGCTTAAATGAAAACCATTTTTTGTCGGAACAATGTCAATGCCCAAGTTCTATTTTCGCATGTCAAACTGGCAAAACTTGGTTACAGTGGTGCACAACTGGTGAAGGACCCTCTGTGACAGTGTTCCTGACGGTGGTGGAAAGAGGACTCAGTGTTAATAGTTCAGTATGATAAAACCAGGAGCTTGTCGACTGGATTTGGTGGCTCACCTGCTGTCACTTGGGAGTCATTTTCATGCCTTTAGGCACTTTATAGGAGCACACCTTTATCGTGTTTTTTTCTGTCAAAAGTGGAAAGGAGCGAAAAAAAAAAAAAAAAAAAGGAAAAGAAAATTACAGCCCCTGCCATTCTGCTGCTCTTCTGCTGATCCCCTGAATAACAGCATGACATGACCCGTCATTATTTCGAATCTTCTTGACGGCCCCATGTTTGTCTATGTCAATTTTTTTTTTTTTTTTTAAATTACATTTTTTCTCTCCGGTCAAATACAGCTGTGTCTGTTACACAAACATTGTGACATCTTAATCTGTGATCTGTGAAAGGTGATAGATTTGTGACGTCCTTTTTTTTTTTTTTTCAGACTGTTAGCTAAGACAGCAGGGGCAGGTCCTCTGGGATCAGACAGGAAATGAAGCCTTACAAGAAAGAGGAGATGGAAAAATAAGATTAGATGGCCCGTGTTTCTCAAAGAAGCTCCATCCTCAAAAAAAAAAAAAAAAAAAAAGAAATCATGCAGAATGAATGTCTCACAGATGAACACGACCATTCTACTGTCTGCTCGTCCATTCATTCCTCTCAGCACCTTCACAGAACCAGTAGGCTTGGGTAATGTCTGAATGCAGGCATCTAATGATGTGCATTTCTCCTATTTCTGTTAAGGATAACGTGTGGAAGATGTAGGCTGGAAGTTTATGATTTTGCTTTTTGTAAGAGTCTAGTGCAACAACTGTCGATGATGTGGGTGGTAGGTGGACAGGCTCTTTCATTTGGGGGAGGGCTAGCTGATTGTTTTGAGGACAAGTTACCCAGAAGTTTGTCTTTCTCTCTAATCACGTTTCTCGTCCTCAAGTACACGGCCCAGCTCAATTTCTGTTATTTCATAATCTCACATGTTGGCAGCCATCTCCTCTGAGCCTTGTGGAATTGCAAAACACTCAAGTGTTTAGTCCTGAGGCAGGAGTCTCTGTTGGTGAAATTCAGAGAGAGAGAGGGAGAGAGAGAGAGAGAGAGAGAGAGAGAGAGAGAGAGAGAGGCACTCAAAGGGCTCTTAACTCCATCTAATCAAAGACACATCTGGGTGAATATTAAAATCATGAAGAGTTGTTGGTTAGCAGTGGAATCCATCACAGTTCCCCTTAATGACAAGTCGAGTCTCAGAGCGTCAACATACACAGCGAATCCTGTCTATGCTCTCACTCTGCTCTTACCCACGATCGCATTTCCATATCCAAATGTCCCCTCTTTTAAACTTTTAATTGAATGACCAGGGACATTATGCAACTGATTAACAGCAAATACACTCAGCCAAACAGACTGGTATTCTGTATCATTCATCATTAGCATTTGAATTGGCACTGAAAGTCAAAGTAATTAATTTTAGGGCAACTTGCAGTTGGTTAATAAAAGTCAAAGACAATGTAAGCTTATTAAACCTTTTGTTCAGAACACCCACTGGGGAATTAAGAAAGCACAAAGCAGACAGTGATTTGTGAACGTGCTACATAGCAGACTGTCATACAGCTTTCCAGTCATGTCCGCCGGCCAGTACTATGCAGTCATAATCAAGTATGTATGAATATGTTTCAGATCATTCATTGTATTTAGAACAATATGCTGAATGACGTGGTACATCTAATTATGTAATTAGTTTGACTGTTTGGGGATAATAAAGACATAACCACTGTTTGTAAAAAGAGTTAATATCAGAAATGACAGGGTTATCCCATCTGCAGTGACTCATCCTGCTGTGAGGATGTTTTGGTGGAGACACTTTGCTCAAGTCAATTTCCTTGATTAGTTACGGTCATTGCAAAGATAGATGGCATTTTTTTTTCCTTTCAGACAGTCATCAGAAATCAAAAAGACTGACACAAATATCATTAAAAAAGAATTCTCAGGTCATTTATCTGTGCATAATTCAAAATGCAGTATAATACATGATAATCTGAAAACGTTTCCACGAAATGGCACAGCATATCTTACAGAACATCGGATGATTAACCATGATTCAAATGAGTAATGAAGCTTAATAAATCCACACATTTTTACGCAGCTGCCCACAGTTCCATTTCACCGTGTTTTTGCTGGTTTCCGTTTTTCATTTGCATGTGTCGAATACAGGGAATTATACAATGAAGCCTGTGTACATGCCCGTGGGACAAACCACGCTGGTGAATGGGGAGCTAGACCGTTCCCATATATCATTAAGTCACACCACTCACAGTCCTCTTCAGCTTTTATGGGTATTGTACTCATGATGTGACGGGGTTGGCTGCACGGACAGGTTGGTTCTACCACACTTTGATGTTGCTCTTTTGAAATAGTAATCATGCCAGCAGTTCTTGCGTTTCTGAGGAAGATGAAAGCTATAAGTGTGTGTGTGTTCTGATATGTTGCGTACGACTCCATAATTTGATAATTACTGCATAGATTTAATCAATGCCATGAAAGCATCATGACCTCTGTGTGTCATGTTATTCATCCTGTGTTTCATCGTCTCCTACAGGGATTGAACTGAAAGGACAAATTAAAGGCCAAATGTGGACATTTGAACATAACATAATCTCATAATATATTTGCCTGCACAGAGGTCATGCCTATGTTATCATAATGTAAAAATGTTCTGCGGTCTGACTGAAATCAAAGCTAGTTAGAGCTCTCAACCCTTTAAATGCAATATATATATATCTGAATATCTGAATAGCTTGTTATCTGAATGAGGTACTTAATTGATTTTCGCTGTAGATTTCCTGCATTTCTGTTCACCTCTAAATTTTGCTTATTTAGATGGTTGGAAGTAAAACATAACTGATTTTCAGCGCTGTATTTCATTTCTTCTGTTTTTTGCACCCCAAAACACATATCAAATTGCATTGAATGTGAGTGTGCAACAGATGTGTGGTAATTTGATTTAATGGCTTAGGTAACAAGGAGAAATTTTATCTTTGGATCTCAATGAATAAATTAGCCTAACTGATGAGCATGACTAAATCTCCTGAATCTTTTCATTGTAATTTAACAATGTGCAGTGTTTATTATAGACAGGAAGAATGGCTTCAATGGAAAAGGCTGGAGACTAACTCTGTCCCTATTAAATGTCTGCTCCAGTTAAATTCAAACTAAAATGCTATCTATCAAAGACATAAGGCATGTTTTTTATTGTTTAATGGAAACTCATTTGGGCACCGGTAAACAGTATATTCAATTTATGTGTTTAAATACATAAACTGATTATCATTTTCATAATAAAATAAAGTTTTGGGAATGTATTCTTCATTCTTTTTATCATACATTGTCCTTGATTAACATATTGTGCATGTCTGAGTTCCCATGTGCTGTTGGTGGATGATGATGTTATTTATTAATCTGATGTATGTGAAAACCATTGGATTTGTTATTGTCTCATACATAATTGTGAGGACAGAAAAAAGCATATGGCTTGAGAGTGTAGTCTAATGATCAAATTCAGTCAAGCCCACTTTGAAGGGTTCTTTTGTCTCTACTTACTCTCTTGTGACTGATTAAGGGCATCCTGTAAAGTTTGGATAAGCCTCATTTGCTGATGACTTTAAAATGAATCACAGTCTCTTAGAATGAGGACTAGGTTGAGAGACTTGAAAACTTTTTTTCTTTTTAAAGTTCATTTTAATTGACAATTAGTAGAAATATTTTACTGACTGATATGGAGAGTAATTAAGTCAATAACAAACATGTGAGGAAAATATCATAAATGAGATCCTATGAGGAGACAGGCCCATAGCACACGGCAACCTGGAAAAAGATTTCAAAGACAGTTTATGAAAATCATCTGTATTGAATGCGAACTGTAAATCATGACAAGTTCGTTTCATAATCATATGAAGTTTCACTCAAGCTCTCATATGATGTTTTTGTCCCTAACCAAACCCAAACTTTAACATGTTAAACAATTGGCGACTGAAAATTGCTTTTAGTCATT
Organism: Chanos chanos; assembly: GCF_902362185.1. Lineage (NCBI taxonomy): Eukaryota > Metazoa > Chordata > Actinopteri > Gonorynchiformes > Chanidae > Chanos > Chanos chanos. The sequence continues at coordinate 33,503,031 of NC_044495.1, read as the reverse complement.
TTGAATAAGATGACATTTGTTAAAATCATGTTTATAATGAAAATGAGCCCTGGCCAAGGAGCAAGAGCAATTCCTGAACAGTTTATGAAATTGTATTCACATAAAAAGTTGATGTTTTCTATGTTTTAAATAAGATGCTTTGTCAAGTGTCAATCCTTTGTCATACTGAAGAGAAACTGATTCATACAGGGGCTTTCTGTAATATTTTGCCAGTTAAAAATCTGTATTGCTATTTATTTCTGGAAGACTTGCCATTTTATGACTTCTCCCAGATGTGTATTGCAGTTATCATATGGGGGTTGTGTTGGCACTAAAAGTGAACTACTGACTGTGACTATGACAATAACTAAATAAAGCTAGTCAGACAACGCAGTGCAATATAACACAAAGGTGAGACACTTGTGGCTTCACCTTTGATTTGGCCAGATGTTCACATCATGATGTAATGCTAAAGTGATATTTCTCGATTCCTCCCTCATCTGAACCTTTGAAGTTAGTGGTCCAAGCAATGAAAGAACATTTGCATTTCATGTTCATGAAAGCTTGTGAGTTTGCTTTCAGTGTGTCGATGCACTAAACATTAATTGGTTGTAATGGATGGGCATGGCAGACTGCTTTGATCTTTCGTTAAGAAAACCTTTATTTTCTTTCTGATGAATATGTTAAATAGAAGCAAGGATGAAACTCTTCTCTGGAAAGGAGAGTTGTGTCACTGAAAAGCAATGAGCTGTGTGGCTATTTATTTTTAAGAAACAGGAGGTGCAAGGAGGATGAGAGAACAAATATGAAGGAGAAAAAAAAAACATTTGATATAAGAGAAAGGTACACAATGAGCTACTGTGATGGGACAGTTTCCCAGAGGGAAGACATTATCGGACAGAATCTCTGAAATGGCTGGGCATCGATAAGTGGTCCTGTCAAAGTATTTTTCAAGCTCAGTGTTAACAAATTTCTCTGCAATCTTGTTATCAGACAATGCACTGTTTGCACTGAGAAGCACTGCAGTCAGAAGCAATTCATTAAAAAGGCAAGGTTCACTTATCGTCTTAACCAGACCTGGGTTGAGTTTCAGCGATAAGTTCCAGGTCTAATGAGATACAGGCATTGCCTAAATGTTCTGAATATTGACACAGAGAAAACAGAACTCTACACAAGTTAAAATTTGCTCACTATCTTTCACTTTTCTTCCATCTATGAATAATCTATTTCGATGAAACATTCATTCTGAAGTAGCAAGATGTAACAGACCAATATAGAGCAGTATTCATAACTTTCCCATGACTTTCCCATGATTCATAGTGCACAGGAGTCTTTCTCATTTTTATTTATGCATTTATTTATTACGTGGAAGATCTCATAGTAAATAGGAAGACTTGAGATTAACTTTAGTTACTGTAAAGTTGTGAGTTGTTATACAAGCAAAGATGAGATGTGACTGTGCTGTGACAGCAGTGAATCTGCTAAACTAACAGAATGTGTGGATAGGCAATGAACAAACAATAAGCTATACAGTTACCAGTAAGTATTCAGTTCTCTCTGAGGATGTTCAGAGTGAGGATGTAAGATGTAGGTCTGTAATTATAAGCATAGTTATAATATCCGCAAGGCTTTGTGCAAGAAGTTTGGAGACTTTATTTCCATGAAAGTGGAGGCATAACCGAGTCATAATGTTAACCAACAAAAATGCATAGCTTATGTGACCAGAAGAAAGGTTGTGACTGTTGATCGCCCTCTTTTAGAGACGTTTTGGGAAGTTCCGTTGCCATAAAGCATCTTTTGGAAGGCTGAGATTCTAAAATAATTATTGTGTTCAAAACCTTGAAGTGACAGTATCACAACGTTCTTACAGTTGTAGGTAGTAGAAATGTGTTAGACATGGAGGAATAGATTTTGTTAATAGCTTTTTCTAACATTGGTCCATTTACTTTCCTTTCATTTCTGCAAAAAATAGATAGTGATCTTTTCACTTACAACAGTGTCACAGTTGCATTTGGTATAATTTTATTCTATGAAAAAGTCCAAAATACAGTGGTCAGTGTAAACAAGCCAGTCAGATTAACCTCAGGTACTACAAGGCGACCCAGCTCCTGGTCCAAGCGCTTGTCATCTCCCGCCTGGACTACTGCAACGTTCTACTGCCTGGTTTGCCGACCTGCGCCATCAGGCCGCTCCAGCTCGTGCAGAATGCCGCTGCACGCCTGGTATTCAACCTCCCGAAGCACTCTCATGTCACTCCACTGCTTACTGCACTCCACTGGCTTCCGGTAGCTGCCCGCATCCAATTCAAGACACTGGTACTGGCCTACCAGGCCAAAAGAGGCTCCGCCCAATCATACCTTCAGTCCCTAATAACTCTGTGTACCCCTACTAGAACCCTCCGCTCTATGACCTCTGGTTAGCTGACGGTCCCTTCACTTCGGGAACCCGGCAGCCGCTCCTCCCGACCACACCTCTTCTCCGCCATTGCCCCGCGGTGGTGGAAAGACCTCCCTCATACAGTTAGGACTGCGGAATCCCTTACTATCTTCCGCAAGAAACTGAAAACCCACCTCTTAAGAACCCACCTATCCCCCAATGCCTAACCTCCTTTCCTTAAATAAAAAAACAAAAAAAAAAAACCCTTGTCTTGTTCCTATGTTTGTCAAAGAATTCCAGGGGTGCTGCAATGTCTGCTTATGAGGTATTAGGAATCCGACCGATGCACTGATTGTAAGTCGCTTTGGCTAAAAGTGCCTGCCAGATGCTAAATTGTAAATTGTAAGGCAAAGGATGAGTATGAATGCAACTGTGCTGCTGCAGTCATCACTCCAGCACTCCCAAATGTCAAGAGATTGCAAACAAGACTCCACTAAATCCCTCTTTCTCCTCAAGAACACTTTACAAGAGAGGTGCTAAAACATTACTTCATGACCTTAATTGTAAGACTTGGAGGCGATTCTGCCAGACACACACTGAGGCTGAAGGTGAGTAGGAAAACAAACAAGAATTACAAACAAGTGACCAAAGCGTAAGTCATAGACTTTACCTAGACATAACACAGACACAAAATTAGACTTACAGATGAATTGCAGATGGGGTGCATCCCTCTTGTACCCCATCTCTGTCACCAGCTATGGCAAACAAAAAGAACTGATCGCCCGAAGGCAAAGAACACGCAAGAGAACAATAGTAAGAGTCTTAAATCATAGGCCATTCTTGGCAATCCAAACAGAATCATTCACTTTCATGTGCTCTGAGGAGATTTAGTGCCCTGTTGCAAAAAAAAAAAAAAAAAAGGCAGACAGTCAATTTGATGTTAGTGTGAGATGGGAATGTGACATCTGATGTGTTGTTGAATGATATGTTTCTCAGGGAGCAGGTCAATCATTTGGAACTTCTTTTCTTTTTCAAGCATGTTACTTTAAATCAGGGGTCTCAAACTCCGGTCCTGGAGGGCCGGGGTCCCGCTGATTTTTGTTTTCACCTCTTAGTTACCTGTTGATTTTCACCTTGAAAACAGGTGTGGACACTCTTCAGCCAATCAGCGATTCTATTTAGTTGGTCTACAAGAAAAACAGCAGGACCCCGGCCCTCCAGGACCGGAGTTTGAGACCCCTGCTTTAAATTGTGAGTGGGTGTGTTAGTGCCTTCTTAAACCACACAAACGATGAAAATATGTACTGTGCGTCATAGATCACTTGCTGTAAAATTTGAAGAAAGTTCAAATGTGAGCAAAACAGCTCTTTCTTTTAATTTTAAATATCTCAATTCAGATTCCAAGGGGTTTTTTGTTTTGTTTTGTTTTGTAGTAGATCCTCCCTACTGTCTGCCATCCATGCTGCATTTGGAAAGTTCTTTTGAAAAAGCTGCCAGCGTGGTTGCTTAAACAGTGTGATTGTGGAGTCATAGAAAAAGATCTCTATTGATCTCAACTAATTTGTCTGCCCTGTGAGTGATTCGTTTGTATAGCATCATGGACCACCTATCATCAGCTTCATCAGTGTCAGGAGCGCTCAGTCTCCTGCAATCACTGGTACTGCACTGCTGGCATACTTTTTCAAGTAAATGCACAACTGTATAAAAGGTTTATTTAGTTTTGAGTTATATGAATGAACATAGCATTAGAGTGAGCTTACACAATTACATTAATTAAGGAGAGGTAGAGAGAAATCAGAAAACTAAGTAAATAAAGTAAAACAGGGGAAATAGAAAGGGAAATTCCAGAGAGCGACGTAAGTGTGGTAAGCAACAAAGTAACATGCCAGCAACAAAACGACAAAGCCAAGAATATAAAATGTTGATTTATTCCACCTAAACAGAGCCAATGGACAGTATTTACCCAAAGGTAACATAGAAGCAAACACACAGTGCTCATTGCCAACATAATTGGCATGACATGTATTTGACATATTTGAGGTAGAATTGTGGGTTTGTGAGTAAATCTGTCAGTTCTTTGTCAGTGAGATGAAAAGAGGGAGCATGTACCCTTTTTGACGATGTTCAGGTTCAGAGCAGCGAGCCATTCCCTCTTTGTCTCATAATTTTAGGTAGTGAATAAAAGGTGCAAAGTGGTGGACAAGAGCATTCTTTGTGTGTCTATCATTGCTCTAAACTGCAATTTTTATACCATCCACATACAAAAAAGTTTGAAGCTGGACTGAGAACTGGTGAAAATGTGTATATTACACTCAGAGCTCTGTTTTTACTGATTCACATTACCATGAGTGAAATGACAATGAGCATTGTTTTGTCAGGGGGAAAAAATCTCAAGCTGTGTATAATGTGCATTAAAAAAAGAAATGATACTAACCTCAAAGAAAGGCATCCAGAAACACTGGAGAGTCAGAGAGAAGAGTACAGGGCAGATTTCACACTAAACAGGCTCATTTGTATCATCTTACAAATTGTGATGTGGCTTTTAGGCAATTATACATGCTTCACTGTCTCTCCTTGGTATATTCAGGTGAGATCTACCTATCTATCTATCTGTCTGTCTCTTCCTTTCTGTATGCATGCACATATGTATGCTATTTTGGGCTCTTTGTTAACATCAGAAACTTCTCATAAATTAGTGTGTATTATGCTAGGCTCAGACTGCACCATATTTTTGTCTTTCACAATGGCCACCATGTCAGATTAGGCAATCATAGTGCCATAAAGACCGTGGGCAAGTTTATAAGTCATCGGAGATGCCGACTATCATTCGTGCTATTGGTCAACGTCAAGGAACATGTCGTAGGAGATGTCAGACTAGGCAGGAAAATACAAAAAATTCTGAAATGCTAGACTTTTCATGTCGCGTGTCGTGTTTTGTCGTGGGGTGTCCCAGACGCCACATCACTGTGCTTAGATTATGTCACACTACAAGGGGTAAAGACGCCCATTCGTCGTTCCTGACAGTCATATTTGTGCCCACCGGTGGAAATTTGTCTGCAATGTCAAAATCAGGCTGAAATTGTGTAGTCTGAACCCAGCATTAGTCTGACTAGTGCAGTAAGTAACCTGGATTTACACTCAGTAATGCTTTTTTTTTTTTTTTTTGCCCATAGGGAAAAATACAGAGTTCGTGACTAATATAGCATGAAACCCCTTCAAGACTACTGAATCCAGTATACGCACAAGCCTTGTTCAGAACCTCAGGTGACCTTTGTAGGTACAATTGCAATCCTAACACAAGATTGCAATTGTACCGACACCAAAAGATGTAGGTGTGATAGGATTAATAAATCAGTCTCATAAAAATCAGTCTCATATAATTTATTAACCATTAATTTGGGTGTTCAATATTTTCTTAATTAAACAACTAAAATTAATGGGATAAGCTGGGATAACACTGTGCTACAGTCTTAGAGAGTATTGCAGTACTAGTGTATTACAATTACACAACTCAATCCATAACACTCCTGAACAACTAGGTTGATGAAGGTACTTGGGAGTAGTTTGATGGCAGAGGTTGGCATTCAGTGAATACTGTGGCAGAAACAGACAGGACAACAGTTTATTTCAAAGATACTATTTTTTAACATAATCAATACTACTTGGCAAACTAATACTGATATGGTACAATCAATAATCAGCAGCAAATAGAATGATCAAAGTGTAAATGGTAATATAATGGTGATGAGTGTTAGACCAGAGATGCGTGCACGTGTGTGTGTGTGTGTGTGAGAGAGAGAGAGAGAGAGAGAGAGCGTGCGTGTATGTGGGCATGTGCCCAGCTGCGCACTGAAGAGAGAGGGAGGAGCGAGGGAGAGAGGCTGTGCGCAGGCGCACAGGCAAGAGGTACGTGTGGTATGAAGATGTAGTGCACAAGCCTTTTTTTGCTAGGCACCAACGAGAGTGGGGATGGGCAACGAGAAGCACATGTGTGTGAGAGACCAAAGAATCTCTAACTTGAGAGCTAGTCTCAAGCAAGTAGGCCCTAAACTCAACAACTCTACCCAACCCTTAAGTCACACTGCAATCCCAATGTCGGAGGTGTGCAATCAGAAAAAGGGAGTTACAGAGAGAGAGAACGCATGCCAGATCTATCCCTCATAAGTTGTAACCAAAAGAAAATAACAAACGGCAAAAACCGCATTGTACATGAAATACAGTGTATACATTTAAATCATAAAAGAATTCAAATAACAACACTTCCTTCACGTTAACTGCATAAATCTTAATACTAAAGTGTGCCCAGATGCCAGCCTTACTTTGAATAGCTCATTGCGTGGCAACCGAAGGTGCGACTTTGGTGGCCTGATGAGTAGTGCGATTCGCAGGTCCAGGGAGAAGTTCTTTTCCTGGTCGCTTGAAGATCTTCGGGGCTCCGTTGCTCGTTCGATGATCTTGAAGGGTTCTTTATTTAGTTCGTCGACGTTTTAAGAAATAAAAAGGGATCCGATCGCCTTTTCTTCCGTTGAATACTGTGTGCGATACAGTGTAATTAGCCGGTTGTGGTTAAAGTCACAACTGCGCCAGAGAAAGTACATTAAACTTTGGCCGTACAAATATCTCGCTTCGTTGTTACTTTGTTCGTTTCTTCGGCAGAGAAACAGTGTCTCTTTATCCTGATAGGATCACTCGCCCGAGAGATCAAATACCAGGGAGTAACAGAGTCTCTGTATGCAGGCAGGAACACCCGCTAGAGACACCCACTGCTAGCGAGCTGCTGCTAGAGCGAGCCACTGCTAGAGAGTTGGAGAACTGAAGAACTGGGAAGAGAGAAAGAGTTTGGAATTTTTCGCGGTTTTATGGCGAAAATTACGTCATCACTGTGTCTGGTATCTGGCTCCATTGCTATACCCAATACCGTTACAGTGAAAGCTGAGAAAATGGGTTCAGATTACCCATGCGGTCAAGCAGGGAATTATGGGTAGTATGGTCTACGGGCCTGGCAACCCCTACACCTTCCATTTAATCTAGATAAATTAACTAATTAAGATTAATTCATCAACATAAAATGAATCAATAAATCAACCTGAGCTCAAGAGATAGATCTAGATGCCCCTTTAGTTTAAAATAAAGCAAGAATTTCTGTTTATTTGGGAAACTATGTAATTAATCATATGTCCACATTTAATCCCTCCAATCAGATTAAACACTGAATACAGAAGTCAGCAACCGCACTCATTGCCACAAGACTCCACCTTCAGCCATGGATATCCACCCATGGTCTCTCTTACCACTGCTACGCTGATGATACACAGCTGTTCTTCCCCTTCCCCCCCTCTGACTCTCAGGTTCAGCCTCGTATCGCAGCCTGCTTAGCTGACATTGCCTTCTGGATGTCCGCTAACCACCTGAAACTCAACCTGGAGAAAATGGAGCTTCTGTTTTTTCCTGCTAAGAACTCCCCAACGATCGACACTGCAATCACCATCGAGGGATCTGTGCCAAAAACCTTGGCATAACCGACCTGACCTACTCCGGTCACACCACGGCAGTCACTCGATCCTGCAGATTCTCCCTATACAATATCAGGAGAATCCGCCCATTCCTCACACAACAGGTGACCCAGCTCCTGGTCCAAGCGCTTGTCATCTCCCGCCTGGACTACTGCAACGTTCTACTGCCTGGCTTGCCGACCTGCGCCATCAGGCCGCTCCAGCTCGTGCAGAACGCTGCTGCACGCCTGGTATTCAACTTTCCGAAGCACTCTCATGTCACTCCACTGCTTACTGCACTCCACTGGCTTCCGGCTGCTGCCCGCATCCAATTCAAGACACTGGTACTGGCCTACCAGGCCACAAGAGGCTCCGCCCCATCATACCTTCAGTCCCTAATAACTCCGTATACCCCTACTAGAACCCTCCGCTCTACGACCTCTGGTCAACTGACGGTCCCCTCACTTCGGGAACCCGGCAGCCGCTCCTCCCGACCATGCCTCTTCTCCGCCATTGCCCCACGGTGGTGGATTAACCTCCCTCATGCAGCTAGGACTGCGGAATCTCTTACTATCTTCCGCAGGAAACTGAAAACCCACCTCTTTAGAACCCACCTGTCCCCTACTGCCTAACCTCCCTTTCCTAAAAAACAAAAAAAACCTTGTCTTGTTTCTGTGTTTGTCAAAGTATTCCAGGGGTGCAATACGAAGGAGTAAATTGACGTTCAGTCTTATTGTGATCTCTGCTCATGAGGTATTCGTAATCCGACTGATGCACTAATTGTAAGTCGCTTTGGCTAAAAGCGTCAGCCAAATAACAAAACTGAATTGTAAATTGTAATCTCTTAGTGTACATCCTCTTGTTACAGTTTTTTGCGATTGCTTACACACTTGTTTCAGAATTTGGCTTATTGTGTCAAAACTCTACACACAAGCCAAATAAGACACAACACTTGGAGATAAACATCTCACTTTTCCTTGTCAAAATGTAACTCTGTAGTCAAAACCTAACAATCCTTTTTCAAAATGGTATTTTTGCAACAACATGGTACACACATACACCATTTAAAGTCCTCTTTGAAAGTGGCAGTGACACACTGATGTACTTTATACAAAACACTGCTGTCTTTAGTATTTCGTATAGCTTTTTTAATTTTCTCTTACAGGCTCCTGTGAAAGATTGCTCCAGTTCAGTACACCTACTCTCATTTCAATGAACACAAAAGAAGAAAGGCTTCAGAGGAAAACATATACATTTTTTTTTCGCCATTGTACGGTTTTACAACAACGAGAAAACGCAAAGAAAAATGGAATTGCAGTACAGTAATCAATACAATATGTTATGCTAAACTCAAAAATAATCACAGTCAAATTACAGTGCAATGGTAAACAAAAATTAGTATTGTAAGGGTTTGTAAGGAATGGGGTGGAGGTTGTATGGATTTTGCCTTCTGTTTGGGTCTGGCCACATCACCTCGTTCACATCAAAAGCAATGTCATCCCTGGTTGGGCAACAGGGAAAATATCACCTTGTGAGCCGTATTCAACCCTGGACTGACCCCACCTCAATCTTCCATTGCTTGCAGAAGAAGCAGGCGGGCATGTGGTTGGTGGACACTTTCCAACGCCAAGCCGAAAAGAATTCCTCAGCAGGACTGAGAAATGAGGAGTAAAGGGGCAAGTATACAACTGTGAAGTTATTTTGGTTGGTGAACCAGTCTTGGACCAGAGCAGCCTGGTGGAAACTAACATTATCCCAGATCACAACGAACCTGGGCTGCTCTGGTCTGTGCAGTACAAGTATGTAGTGCATCCAGAAATGTGATTATGTGTGCTATGTTGTAGCGACCTAGGTTGGCATGGTGATGGAGAACACCTTGCAGTCTCCTTGCAGGAGCCCCCACAGACACCCCACCTCCACCAAAAGTTTACCTGAGGTCTATTTGAAGTGCCAAAGCTCAGACTGATTGGTGTTCAATTACTGTATAAGTGTTTTCATATGTGTGTTTGGGTCTTTCAGGTATGTTTTGCATTTCAAATAGAAGTGTTTTCCCCAATGACTACATGAGGTTTCATTCATGAACAATGTGTCTAATGTAAGAAACAGTGTGTAGTGTATTGCAAACAGCGTGTTGCAGAACTGCGACAAAGTGCAAAACAGAAAATGTGTTTGTAGGGTTGATGCCTTTGTTTAAGGCATGATTAAAAAAGTTAAGGTTTTGGTGCTTTTGTATAGGCATTTACTTCCAGTGTGTAAGCAATCGGCAAAACTGTAATAACATCACAGTAGATTTCTGTAGGATCAGGGGCTGGTTAACACATTATATTTCCACTGGCAAACTCTAGATTGATGGCAGAAAGTAAATCTCACATCAACTTGGTTCAAATGTGCAGTAAAATGAAATGGAAAGAAAAGAAAATGGAATGAAAAGAAAGCACATCTAAAGATTTGATGCAAAAAGGCTCAAGTAATGATGGTGCATTCATTCCAAGCACTCTGGATCTTTTTAAGTACATTTGGTGAATGTGCTTCATCCACTGCACACAAACAAAAAAGATTCTCCAAAGTACCAATATGTCTCTGTTACTTGAACAGTCATGAATTATCAGAAAATGAAGCCTTTTAAAACATTCATTGAATAGATAGGTAGTTGGCAAGCACAGTCTTATAAATTAAACAAATGTAACTGACAAAGGCAACGCATGCCTACTCAGCCCACGCCAATTCAGTGATAGGAGTTTCTAAAATGAGTGTAAAACACATATTTTCTATCTATTGTGAGTTAGACCAGTCCTCTTTGTCTATGTTTCCGTGTTAGAGAAAACTTAATATGTACTGAGTTGAATCTCTGCAATAAACATACCTCCAGCATTTTAGTTTTTTATGATTGCTTAAGCACAATTTTGACAACAGGGCTCAGTTGGTCAAAACACTACACATGATTCACGCAACCGCACACACAAGTAGCAGAATGCCCCAGATCTTTTGCAAAATGAAACACTTCATTCAAAACTATACAATAACTTATAAAAACCCAGTTTTGTCACAAGGTGGCACACACATGGTTCATATGGTCTGATGCTGTTTGAACCAGTTACACACTGTTTTGCTCAATCTAAAACGCTTTTAACATTTCTACTTCTCTAGTGATGTATTCTGGGTTTTTTTACAGAGATGTTGCTAGAGTAAAGTTCATGTATATTGACCATACACAACACACAAGACCAGTACTGTACGCTGATGAAAATATTTATTTCTCTCCACATTGAAAATCAGTCAATACATCCATGTATTCCCAAAGGTTGCATTTTGTGCTGAAAATCATAACAGAACATATTGTAAATAGAATATAGTGCACACCATACAGTGAAAGCATCAAAAACATTTGTTGAGACAAAAAAGAAAGCATGAACTGAAAAAAATCTCAGCTAGGTCATCTCTTCACCTAGCTGGATCTGGCCTTAGCACTTCATCCACATCACAGGCTATGTCCTCTCTCGCCTCTCTCAATGTCAACCCATGGTTTACAACATGGTCAACCAGTGTTGCTTGAATCTCATCTGATGAATTTGGTCTTCATCTTCTTTGTCCTCCCCCAGGTCTATCTCTACTTCTTCCTCTTCCTCTCCCTACCCCTCTTCCTCCGCGGACTCCCCCTCTCATCCTCGCTCTCCCTCTTCCTCTTCCTCTTCCTCTTACAGCAGCGTTGCCTTCCATTTTTATTGAAGACAGGTAAACTCACCTGTTGCCTTTTTTTTTTATAGTGCTTACACCTGACTGGTGAGTTTACAATTAAGCACCCAGGTGTCTGTACACCTGACGGCTGTGTTAGATCAATTGGTTCATATGGATGGTATTTCGTAAGGCAGTACCTTGAAATGGCGAGGAAGTGACGTCATGTTAGATTTCTACGTCTAAAGTAGAGAAGTATGCGTAGTGTTTTGCAAAAGGCTAAGAGTATGTTTACAGTTGGGCAAATCTGGGCTGAGGTTTTGCTCCTTGAGTGTCAGATTTCACTAACTGTGTGTAATTTTTAATTTCAGTGCATAAACAATCGTTAAAAAAAAAAAAAACTGTAATAAGATTAATTAAAATTAGCTTGGCCTTTAAAACAATGACTTTTTTTTAAACTTACAAAAAACAAATAAACAAACAAAAACAGAAAAAAAACAAACAAAAAACATTCAGCTATTGAACAGCAGTGACAAAAATGTTTGCTGACACTTATTTTGTGACAATTAATGTATGCCATTTTTGCTTGCTTTTACAGTTGCAAGCCACCGAGTACTTTCACACATGCAATAGAAGAATGTAAAGTTAATTTGAACTGCTGGCCAAGGTGGAACAGGCAACAGTTTGAAAATCCATATATGTCTTCTAACAATTTCCATTTTGTGGGCACAAAATCAGCAATTGCATTTGAGTCTACCGCTTTGCCTCACTCCAACAGCAGGAAAAACATTATAAAAACAATCTGGCACATTCCTGTCTTTTAATCCCACACCTCTGCAGTCCTCCAAAAGTCAGCCAAAAAATTAGTCTGTCTGTCCCCTACAGCATCTTGGCCAAGCATTTCCAGGCCAATTCACATCGCTGACAGCAAAGCCACAAGCTGTCTTTATTGCACCACAGTTTCCATTCATTCCTGTACAAATTAACCTTAGTACAGGAATGAGTGGAACAATGGTGACATTAACTTTGCGATGTATTAAACTTTACCTTGTTACACACACACACACACACACACACACACACACACACACAAAACCCCTGCTGTTCATCCCGTTATCTTTCCACCTCTTGAGCCAACGGTCCCTAGATGCAGTTCAGTTGCAATTGCCAAACTTGACCAAGTCTGGATTGATTTTTACTTGGGAAACTTAAGCATGCATGCACCTGCCAGTCATGGACCCCTGACTTAACAGCACACCAATCCATTCTCTAAACAAAAAACAAAACAAAACAAAACAAAAAAACACTTTCAAATAATGTGAGAGCAATCCTTTCTTTTTATCTTTTCTGTTTCGTATGAAAGTTCCCCTTGGCTGTTCTTGCCTAAAGCAGTATATTTAAAAAAAAAAAAAAAAACAATTCTCAAAGCACAGTATTAGCAACAGAATAAAAAAGAACAAGAACAGGGGGGACAAATTTTATGAGAATATTCTGCTGCAAACAGTCCCAATCAAATATTTCTGAATACTCTGTGATAACGTCCTACATAACATATTTGATAAAATTAAAGAACTTTATTGCTTACACATAATCTTTAATTGTACTGGGATAATACATCTGTCGCTTGCAAATACAATATTGAAAAATACAGCGCGTAAATGGTTGAGCAATTAATTATAATAGTTATAATACTTTGCATTTTCAGTTGTGTACATTGAACCAACTCAGCCTAAGGAAACACATCTACATTTTAGCACGCAGCCTGCTCTGTTTTGACGGGTCTATCTGCTTTGGTGTATCTGCTTTAATTGGTATACCCGGGCCATTTGCTGTTTGAATTCTGTATCTCCAGATCATATATCTCTGAGCCTTTCTCTGTAAGAGGCTGCAGTGCTGTACTGCAAGCTTCATTGACTTGGCTGCACTTGAGAACATGCTTCTGTAAAACAACTCTGCTTTCCTTTCCCTCTAACCAACAAGCATGCTCATCTCATTCCACCTTCATGTCAAACAACTTCTCTCTCTGCACCCCTCTGCGCTCTCTCTCTTTCTCTCTGTGTGTGTGTGTGTGTGTGTGTGTGTGTGTGTGTAGTTTTTGTGTGTCTGTGATTTGTATTTAGGCATTACACTGCTAAACTAACAACCACACAACTCACGAGATGTTTGTGAAATAGTACAGTTGTGCAGAGCCCTGAAAAGAACGAATGAGGCTATAAAACCTAAAATATTCCAACAACACAAAAATAAATCAGCAGCATGTCATGGAATTAACGGTACATGTACTTCACTTGATTGGTTCCTATAAGCATCACTGTCAAGAGGATACAAATCAAACAGCACGCTGTACGTGAAAGACCTGTGATAACATGCTCTCTGATCATGAAAGGACCAGAGCCTCATATCTGCTTAGTGAACTGATCCATGTAGTTCAGGTCTTGCATTTGAACAAGCCCTTACTACCCTGCTGTCTCTGAGATGTCTCTCGGCCATCACGCTGCAAATGGAGCGCCAGTGTCGTGAATTCACCTTTTCTATGGAAACCCAGTGTCAGAATGAGGAAACATACCGAAATCCTGAAATTAGACTGAAACTTCATGTGATATATCTTTTAACACAGTGTGCAGAGGAAGAGGCTTCTAGCATCACATTTGTTTACTCAGCAGACAGTACCACACAGATTCTCAAAGCAGCTGCTCCCTGACTGAGTGAATACACTCAGATAAGACAAACGGCTTTACAGGAACATTCATTCTATCATATCAGAGTTCTCTGATTTGAAAAGCACAATGGACATTAACAGCTAGAGCTTCTGTTCCACAACGAACTGGCATGACAGATATGAACAAGTTTCTTCATGCAGGGTACTTAATGATGTATGTGTGTGTGTGTGTGTGTGTGTGTGTGTGTTGGTGGGCACCACGGTTTTATGCTAATAGAAGGAGTAAATTGGTGGTCCTTTGATACAAGACATTTTTTTTATGTCATTATCACTATAGTAGTTCCACATTAAATAAAATTGCTGATGAATTGGATATCTCTCAAAGCAGTAATTCATTCATAATTAGAGGGGTCTCTCTCTCTCTCTCTCTCTCTCTCATACACACACACACACTTTATATATAAAGAACCTCTGCTATAAGCTCAGTTTCAATTTTCAGTCACCTACAATTTTACAAAGCACATTAGAATGTTACAGATAGAATCTCTGCTAGAGTCTTCAGGAACAACATGTCGTCCGCTTCAATAAAATGTGTACTATAATTATTTTTCCAATAATTGCATAAAATGTCATACATATTTCATCTAAAAATACATAAACATGTTAAACTGCATACACGTAGAGTGATTTCCAAATCCAGTCCTAGTGGGATAAAGCCCTCCTGATTTTCCGATCAACCAACCACTGTGGTCTCCACATGGCTGAAAATGTTCACACCTCTGTCTAATCACGGTCTACAGTAAGAATTAATAATCTAGTCCTGCAGGACAGAGCTGGACACCACAGAGTCTCAGCACTACCATATGGAAAGTGTGAAAACGGTGACCTTGGCAGCATACAGGAAAAGAGAAGAGTTGTGCTACTGTACAGTCTAATTTTTCCCTTTTTTTCTTCTTTTTTTTGTGTGTGGGTGGGGGGGGGGGGGGGGGGGGCTATTTGGTTGTTTGGTTTTGGTGAGTTACTTTTCATGTTCTCAAAGCTAAGCTCAGTAGAGGGATGTGGCAGTCTCTCAGACGAAAAAAATAGAAACGGTTTTACGAGCGAGCCCCATTAGACATTTACCCGTCCTGTTGCCCTGACTTTCCTTTTGGTTTTCACACCAATTTGCTTTGCGATAAGTTTCTGGCCTTTGAAGATGGGGTGTAAACACTGAAGTGGATCTAATAGGCATGCTTGAGTTATGTCTCCTTCTTCTGCTTTTCCCTCTCTATCTGTCTCAAAAGAAGTTTACCCCCATTTACCCCCCTCATATTGATGAGAACTCTCTCTCAAAAAAAAAAATACACAGGAAATGAAAAGGATGAAAAAAGGAGTGGAGAGGAGTGGAGGTGAGAAAAGCTCTGTGAGATTGTGTGGGTTAGGTCAGTATTTACTGCATCACTTCATGGATCTGAAGTTATTTAATTGATTTGAAATGTCTGTAGTTTCCTACAGTAGTATGAAACTAGTTTTCAATTAATACGTTCTTTCTTGGCTTGGATGCAGGCATCGATTTTTTGAGACGTAATGTTGCATTAATCAAATATCAGTGCTGCTACTGGTTTGCCATGAGAGAAACACTAGTTGTGATATCCACATCAAAGTATATTTAGCTCTGTCACAAGAAATCTGTCTAACAATTGTGCTTGTTAGATTAGCGGTATAATGCCTCAACACAAATCATAACAGTACTGGACACACACACACACACACACACACACACACACGCATCTGCATGCACGCACACACACAGCACTAGTAGCACTGGTTGTCCAGTAGTGCTGGTGAATAGAACAGCTACATGTAATCACAGCATACCCAATTAAAATATCATTATTAATGTTTTATTTCTTATCTTTCATCATTTTTCCCCCCTCCTTAGCTTTTCACTTTTTTCACTTCAATTTTATGAACCTGTCGTTCCTTTGCCTTTCCTCTCTGTTTCCCTTTCTCCTCTTCACTTCCTTTCATGCCATCTTTTTTTCTTTTCTTTTTGAAGCTACTCCCATCGTGGGTCTGGTCCCTGTTGAACTGTGTATGATTGCCACCCTGAGCCAGTGCATTCAAGAGGTTAGTGTGAAAGATCAACACAGGAAGACAGATAAAGATCTATTTTCATCCATCCTCAGCAATAGCATATGTCAGCTGTGACATTTCTCTGAAGTTTTTTTTTTCTTTTTTTTTCATCTGTGGAAAAAAAGACAATGGAAAACACGCACACACGCACGCGCACACACACACACACACACACACACACCTGTGTGTTCATCCCAATCAATCAGGTGACTGAAATTTCCCTGAAAACCAGTCTTACAGGTCATTCTGATTCTCATTCTCCTATTAAACCATAACATGATTCATACACTAATCCTGGCATGTGGAGTGTTCTATTTAAGCCTTTCTTACAGATTGCCAAGAGTCGCAGCTATGTATTCATGGCAGTCATATAATTTCTGCTAGGCCCATCAAAGATATTCTTATACACCCTCTTGTTAATACTTTGAAAAATAAAAAGTATTAACATCCTTGCTTTGCAAAAATGGCAAATCAAGTTTGGAAGAAAGACATACTTATCCATGCTATGCACTCTTTGACAGAGAACCACTGAGTTGACAGTCAATCACATGCTTTCTTGAGTTATTCTGTATGAGAGAGAGCACTGAACGAGGACGTGTAGCCGGGAAGAGAGAATCCTTCAGACTGACTGTGAACCTTGAGATGATCCTCTAATGATCTTGCAAGAAATGCTAATGGGGAGCTTTGAATGTACATGAACCTGAAGCACTGCACAATGCAATCAACATCCCCTAACTGCTCTGTCTCTTAAATGCTCTCTCCCCCTCTCTCTCTTTCTAATTCCCTTACTCTCTCTTTGTATAGAAGGATATTTTGTTTTCTGTCTTTTTTTAAACATTTGAATTTGAGAATGAACATCTAATGCCAGAAGATCAATACTTAAATAACAGCTTACATTGTCATTGATGCATAGTCCACCATTTGCCACAAGACAAGAAAAAGAGCTGAAGAAAAACTCATAATTCAGTTTAGATTAAAACTGTCTGGCAATGTTTCTACCACAAAGAAAAATTCAGTGAGGAATACATAATGTTCTTTGACCTGTTTTTGATCCTTTCATGCATTTCATCCATATGGTTACATCTGGTTTTCAGCCTAAAAACTTGTTACACCACCCAGTCAGCAGCAGAATTTATAAAGTAATTGCTCATAGACATTCATAGAGATTAAAATAATACTCTAACTATAACACAGTTTTATGACAGTTCTATGACATGTTCTATTCTTGCATATGAAGAGAACTGTAAGACTGTGCTGGAGGATCAGCAAAGCCTCATAATTCTCAGTCAAATGCACAACAGGGAGTTTAAAAGAGTTATTCAGCCAAAATGTAATCCGCCAAAGGAGGAAAGAGTTCTTGAATTGTTGTGCTGGTAATTGTTAATTACAGACTCCATATTTATTATTGCGGTCGGAGCCAAATTATAACTGCACTTCTTACGAGACCTGCTTGTTACTACCAACTGTCTGCCAACCGCCCTGGGATTGGTCCAGATGCTTTGGGGTTGTGCTGGTTCATACTTTATCTTTATGCCCTTAGGTTTGCTTTGGTTATTGAAAACATTACAATAGCAATGGCTTCAAGGTATTTTCAGTTCTCTTTTTTCCCCCATTTTTATCCATTCAAACCCTGAGATTCAGCCGAGTTTTCACGTCATTGGTGACAGGTATGACACTTGAAGAAATGTGCGATAACTGGAGTCAGTCGTGATATGGAAATGTTAATGAGGAAATATAATAAAGTACGAAACTAAGCAGAACCAAAGGATGGCCTCCAGAAAAATAGAGCAATCTGTTAATGGTTATTCCAAGACTCTTTAAAGTTTTCTTCAGCATTATTCTGAAAAGAAAGCAGGTGCTCTTTCACACAGACAGCTCCATTCACCAGAAAACAGACTCATCTGTGGTTACGTGGAAATTTATCCAAAGAAAGGATTAGAAAGAGATGGTGCGCTCTGATTATAGCACATTTATTAAAGAAGATGGAGAAGTCTGATGTTTCTGGGCCATGCTGTGGGGGGAAAGGAACTTTGTGCCCCAAAATGTCTCTTCTAACCTTGTTAAAAAAATTTTTTTCAAAAAATGTGTTAAAACCGAGAGAGTTCTAGTTCTAACTTTGGTTTCATCCTCAAAGGAGTTACCCAGATGAGGGTTTTTTTTAAAATGGTTCAGATATGTGTGAATAAAACAGGGAATCCTGGAGGACACATCCCAACTAAAGATGAAGAATATTTATCCATGTTCGACAATATTGAAAGACGTAAACATGTAACCCTAACCGTGTGTTTAGTTCTTCCACGAAAGCCTGATATGACATTGGAAAACAGCTGTTGTGTGCAACATCTGTGATATCTAGTTTGTATATGCACGGTCAGCCTTAGATAATAGTATCTATTATTTCTCCAAAATCATACTGTCATTGCAGTGACAGTCCAAACTAAGGATAAGCCATATGAAACATACCTCTATTTCCTCCCAACGCAGCATAAGTGCCTGAGTGATCAAACTGCCATCAGCTCATTCTGTGCAATGTGTTCCGTTTAGATTAGTCTTTTCCCTCCCTCATCATCAGAATCACTCTTCAGATTTGCATATGTCAGGCTAATTTAAAACAGGCGCTGGGGGGTTACCTTTTAAACCAGAGCTACCTCCCCCCTCCAAAAAAAAAAAGAAAAAAAGGAAAACTGGTGCAGGAGGAGAGAGATTGGTTCATTTCATGGGTTGACTCTCAGGTGTCTTGGATAAGAGGAAGAGAGAACGGAGTCAGCTTACTCAGCAGGGTATGGTGCTGTTGGTACATTACCTCCTTGTGTCAATCAGGTATCTTGTTGGGGTGCCAAGAGTGTTGTCCAGTGAGAAGACCTCTACAGACCAGTGTCTCTCTCTTACGTTATTATTGCGTGTATCCCTGAGGGCAATAGAGCTGTTACCCTGCTGTCCCTTGTACTGCTACAAGGCCAAAACGAGTATTGGATGCAGAGCCACGGTTCACACTGAGACCCCGTTTCTGTAATGAGTGTGTTAACTGTCTGTGTCAGGAGTGCTAACTGGGTCATGGGAGAGAAAGGGAGAGGGACAGAAAGACAGAGAGAGAGAGAGAGAGAGAGAAGGATAGAGAGAAGGAGAGGAGGGCGAGGAAGAGAGAGAGAGAGAGAGAGAGAGAGAGAGAGTACTAGCATGCACAGGTTTAATATTTGCAAATGAATTCTTGATTCAAAACTTAAATCTAGGCACTTATTGGTCCTGCTCATTAACTTGATCACACGGCATTGCCCTCTGTACCTTATACAAAGTGAATACTGTAACTAACTCCTGGGAAATCAGGGAGAAACTCTGAAGAACTTGCTTTCAGCAAACACACATCTTCCAGATATAGAGAGGCAGGCAGGAGAAGTTATGTGGTGTATGTATTGTAATGGGAAAGAATAGGTGAAAAAAAAAAAAATTAGAGGAAAGTAGCAGAAAAAAAAGCTAAATATGGGGACTTATATTTTTTTAACTTTCAGTCCATATTTCTGTCTGACCATTTCCTGCAGTGAATGTGTCTCTGTTTTGCACCAATAAATGAGTACAGACTTCTGGGTTGAGAGATCAGCAGAGCAGGAAATGAAGGTTGATCTATCTCAAATTAGTCTAACGATGCTCTTGCATATCACTGTCTAGTCGTTGTGGCAATGTTCCTCTTTGATCATGGCTCCAAGTACAATATCATCAGGGTCATTCATCTGCTGTGATGCATGCGACCTTCACCTGTGATCCATCTGAAACCTCAAAGCCCATGGGATAGAGAAAGGCCCAACATGATGCAAATTGGCTCTCACATATGTGTCTGGGATCAAGTGAAGTTAGAATCATTCCGGTTGCCTACTGGTCAGTGATGTGTGAGAAATACGGAGAGTCAAAGAGGAAGAAGGTGCAGTGTTTGCACGAAGAAATAAAGATGGCCCCTGGTGAATAAACAAACTCCTCAGGTCAAATGACATGTATCAGTCACTTCAGTAACATACCAGCATGTTAATGGCAGGCTCACCTGAAAGGAGGTTTGATCACATGTGTTTTGGTCTTTGCTCCTTGTGGGGAAAAAAAACTTAAGAAGAGCATTGTGAATTCTGTTAAAACTGTACACCTAGTGGGCTGTATACTTCCCTCCAAGTCCGAAGAAAAGTATTTTAAAAAGACTTCTTTAAAAGTACTGTTCTTGAGGCAAAACTTGATTGTTCAGGGAATGACCTGTAGTCAGATATGAGATTTTGGTGCCTTTTCAAGGAAGCTATTGCTTTTAATGATATAATGTGAGACAAGCATACACGTGTGCAACGCTTTTTTGAGTCATAACCTGAAATAAATGTTGTTGTTTTTTAAATAATTAATTAATTAATTTATTTATTTATTATTTGATGAGAAAAAAAGTATGTGTGACTGCTACGCCAGCATCTTAGAGTTCGAGGCGATGCTCTCTCTCTCTCTCTCTCTCTCTCTCTCTCTCTCTCTCTCTTTCTCTGTGTCTCTTCATCTCTCTCCCCAAATGGATTCATTCTCCCGCGCGCGCGGTGAAAGGAGGCTGACGTGGCTTGTCCGGTGTCCGTGAACGACACTGATTGATTTATTGATCAGGGTGTACATCGACAAAAGCTAATCCGTGGGATCTCTCCAAATTATCTTTTCCGTTGTTTTGCCCCTCTCTTGATTTTTTGTCGCCCTCCCTCCGTGGCACCAGATGATTTTACATTGTCGTCAACTGCCCCATTAATAAGTCACAGTTCTCGTTGCGTTTCCCAGTCAGCGGCATTCAACAGAGGTTGAGCGTCAGAAATTGGAGCTGCGGTTGGATACTTCGTGTTTAAAATCGTTTTACTGCCTTTTCAGTGTGTGTCATGAAAGCTCTCTTCGCCTGTATCTTGGTTTGTGGAGTGTCTGGTAAGTTCTAAAATAGAGAATTGTTTGATATTCCCTCAGTCTCTCGAAATAATGTGACTTCTGATATTAAGCGTAATTTAATTAACCATGTCTAGATCGCATCATCCCCATAATAATCCTCTCTACTATTTTGTCACTAAAATAAATGCGCTGGAATACTGTACTCTTTTTTTGCTTTTTGAAAAAGTGGAATTCGTTAATAATGTTCCAGGGGGAAGGTTACTTACATCTACGGAAAGCCACGAAAAATACTGAATGGTCGATGTGCACACTAAACTGTCACGCAAAATGATTAGTATTTCGTCAGTATATCAATGCGTTTCTGCAAAGGCTTGTAGCATTTCCCACTAATTGTATGGACCATTATTGCTCCAGCAATCACTTCAAGTTCACAGTTAAAGGCTGAAAAGTTACCCTCCTCTTATAGAAAGAGAAGTGCGTGATTGTGTGCTTGGGCAAAGGTACTGACATCTTCTTCATTCTGTAATATTTGGTAACCCTTATTCCCAGGTTATTTGTGCACATTTTACCGGTGCCTGATTTCTCGATGTGTTTATTTTTGGGATTTCATGGTGAAAGTACAGCACTGTGGCTAGGAAATTGGGCTAGTTTATAAATTCATCTAGGCCCATATTATCATGAATGGCATGACATTAATTCAGCGAAGGATCTGCAGTCTTATTAGTTATTTGTTAATTGTATTTTAGTTGGTCTTTCCCCTTTTTTGACACTTATCTTAACCAATGCGTTTTCTGCTTTGCAGCATTATATAATTAGAGTTTTGTTGATACATTAGGGTACGTTGGCACCCGTGATACTGTGGCTGTTACCGTAAACTTTATTGGTCTGCGTGCTGTAAAGACCAAGTTGCGCATACCACTGGTTGAAATCCAATTGGGGATATTTGCTGGGCTTTTGAGGCATTATTCATATTGCAAACTAATGCTCAAAGGATCTTCGGCTGTCAATGTGAGTTCTTATTATCTGTTCTTTTTTACCACCTTTTAGAGTTCAATTATATAAAAGGGTGTACTTGTTTTGGTTCCGGCTAACTTTACTCAGTGCAAACATGGATACAGACATGAGATCATTAATTAGCGCTTAATCCCTAATCTAACAGGATAGGTGGATGTGTCTCGATAACAGGGAGCAAATGGAGAAGAAGAAAAAAAAACATTTCCAAAATTATACAAATTGAATAAATGCACACAGTCCTTTAACTGGTTAACCAACTACATATCAACTACAAGTCACTCAGCTATGCATTGTCCTGTTTTGAGATGCAAGAGCAGACAAGTAATTCATTGGATCATAAGAATTTAAATAAATCTGTGCTTTCACCTCAGGTAAAATATTATGTATCTGTCTCACAGATTAGGGAAGTTTTTTGTCTAAAATCTTTTAACTGCGTGATTAGCCTGGTTTTGATGTGTATTTCACAAGTTTTTTTCAGAGTCAGACTTACTGTATTTAGCACATTCTCCACTTCATTGTCTTTTCATAGTGTTTGAAAGCCCTATGAGTTTTGTCCTCAAACTGTTAAATTAACAATTTCCATATTCCTGAGATCAGTACAGAAAATGTAAGCAAACATTTTATATTATTCAGAAAAACAAGCAACAAGAAAAAAGTTCACTTTAATTACCATGAATAATTATGCATCCTAAAATCATAAACCTTAAGGAATGTCGGTGGAGCTGAAGGACTTCACACCAGAAACAATTGTAATGTTTGTCAGAATTACAGTCCTATCTTTCCAAATACCTTAATCAAGGATCTGTACAAGAGCCCTTAAGCATCATTTTCCAATCATGGTGATTATTGTGGAATCATTTACATCTATTTAGCATTCATTAAATGCTTTTGTATATGAGAGTCTATTAGAGGAAAGCACCTTGACACAAACCACTCCCTGATAACATAAAACTCAACCCTGTGTCTTTGCATAATGTACTACACTTATTGCCAGCCCCCTTCCTTTCTTTCTTTCTTTCTTTCTTTCTTTCTTTCTTTCTTTCTTTCTTTCATGAATTCTCTTTCTTTCTTTCTTTCTTTCTTCCTGTCTTTTTTTCTTTCTGTCTTCAACAAACAATACTGATCAGTGTGTTATGCTATAATGTGAAATGGCAGCTTCTATGCAGCCGCTCGTTGCAAGAGTGTTTCAGGGCTGACAGACCTCCACAGTAGCTTAGCGGGGAAAATCTTTGGCCATAGATTTTTCCAGTGCTATGGAGGTGCAGTGTGATGTAAGCATACGTGTTTGCATCCTCTCATGATCTGATGCTTGCAACAGTCACACAATCTTGGCTAAGCTCTCCATGCACACATTTGCAACAACCCTAACTCACCATGAATGTGAGGCAAAATAAATGTCCTTTCACATCTTTTCTTTGGGGTTGTTCTCTGTGGAAGCTATTATTCTAGTTGACATATTCCTACTTGTTTCTGCCCACACATATATGATGTGTTTTGACTGTGACTCATAAAAAAATCTAAGAGGAAATCCATAGAGTAATTTTAAATTCTACCTACCCAGGGTAAACGGATAATTGAGAAACATTTATAAAACATTCATAAAGCAAGCATTCATAAAAACCTTCAAAAATTCATAAATTAAACTTTCATAAACATTAGTAACATGTTCACAAGACATTTTCAATTGCTTATGTAGATATCCACAGGCTGTGTTATGTCACCAGGGGTGTAGTGTCATTAATTATTTGTACATTGAATAACAAATAACTACTGCTTCATAGGGGCTCCTAAACAAAGCTGCATGTCTTTTCCATGTCAATAACAATGTTATAAATGATATATAAATGTTACTGGGACCTACATATCCAAAGATGTAATATCTAAATAATCTATACACATCAATAAGCATCACTCTTTTGTTGTGTTTGAACTGTAAAATATGAGCGAGATATAAAATCCATATGTAGATTCCTCTCATATTAACATCAAGTCCTACACACATAGTTAGGAGGCATTCCTTGTGGTTAACAACATAAATATTGAAATATACCTGTGTGTATGTTATAAGCGAGTTATAAGTGTTATGAATGTTTTTTGAAGTCCGTAAGTATTGTACGTAAAATAACATAGATCAAATTACGTTCCCGATTAGTTAATAAAGGATATTATTTCACTTTAATCTAAAGAAAGAAAGAACTTAGCGTGTAGTGGCGTAACTATTGTTTGGTGAAAGACTGTAGCTTTGTAATCTGTCCTCATACATTTATGAAGTATAATGGTAAAATGCAGTATGGGCAGGAGGGAAAGCATTAAAGGGTTTGATGTATGTCTTCATGCTTAGGGCATGTATATGTCATCGTTAGATGGAAGAGTGTTAATCATGTTTGAAGACCAGATGACAAAATGACAGAGTTTCACACACTGCAGCTTTTCTTTTGCCACGTCAAAATAACACATTGCCCTTGGAAACAGTGTTGAATTAAAAAAAGAAAGAAAGAAAAAAAAAAAAAGAGAGAAAAACTAATCACATTAGCCCACGAGTCCATGGCTTGTTGAGAACTTTGTACACTGCATCAACCCTTGTCTTTACTTCAAAAAGAAAAATGAAGTCTTCACTGCCGCTTTTGGTGATCATTAATTCAGCGATTCTTTTCCTATTTAAGGCTAGCACACAGCATGCAAAGTGGCAATCTGTCCCAGTTACCACACCTCCCAGCCCCCCCAAAACACACACACACACACACACACACACACACACACACACACACACACACATACAAAAAACCTTCTGTCACATTGGAAGGCTTATTTGGAGATAAGTGATGCTTCTTAAGAGTAGTGGGCGTTGTTTTCGAATACTGTCATTTCTTCTCATTGTCTGTTAGTTTGCCTTTATGTAGAGCTTCATTATAACTGTTCCAGACTTTCCCTGGTGTTTAAATGACCTATCGTTTAAACTGCAGCTGAGTTCAAGAGAAGAGAAAAGGCTGGATTGGGAGTGTAAAGAAAGACTGTGTTGCTCCTCTCTCTGCAGCAGTACTGACGGTGTCAAATGCATCCGAACACAGGGCACATTGCCCCCTTGGGTACTTCCCCTGTGGTAACCTGACTGCCTGCCTGCCTCAGCTGCTACACTGCAACGGCGTGGACGACTGTGGCAACCAGGCAGACGAGGAGAACTGTGGTAAGTTCAATCACTTCTTTTCTTCCTCTCTCAACCTTCTGTTTTATCTGTTTCCTTTGTTTTTCTTTGTTTTAGCCTCCTTCTCTCTCTTTGTCTCTCCCTCTCTCCCTCTCTCTCTCTTTAACTCACTTTCTCTAATTCTACCTTTCTCTTTTAGTCTCTCTCTACCTCTTATTCTATCTTTTTCTCTTGGTCTCTCTCACACTCTAAATCCATCTTTCTCCCTCCCTCTCTCTGTGTGTGGTGGGGGTGAGATAATGGCTCTTAACTGCACCCTCAGTGTTCACCCTTACTGTCCCTGACATCAAATCAAATAAACTCATCAACTGTTCTGCTATGCTGGCAGCCAGCCCACCATTTGGAGTGTCACAAATTGTCATCTGATTTCAGTCCTTCTGCAAAAAAAAGAATAATAATTTGAAATTTAAGCTATGCGGTGTCCCTTCAGCAGTCATCACATCGGTTAAACATCTCTTCTATATGACTGCCAATCAGTGCTTTAAAGTAAAAGTCTTGCTGAAAGCAATATTTTCAGAATCAGCATATTTAAATCACTCGGTCCCTCAGGATTTAATCATAATGAGACTGAAGTGCCCAACACAGAGTTTCCAGTAATTGCACAGGAAAATTAATCAGTTATTCGGAATGATTCGAAGTTTAATATCTCTATTTTTTCCCCAGTGTCATGAACGAGTTCCGAAGTTTCCTTGATATTATTTTTCCTGTACAAGATATAAGATATAAGATAAGGCGTAAGAAAGTGAATGTTGCTCCTCCTGATTATAACCAAATATTTTACCATATTGTTGGAACTCTGTTAAACTCATTTTTGGTGTGATTGTCATTAGTAGTTAACCTTGTCTCTCATAGTTTTGTTGGAATGGGGAGACAAATTTCGGAACACAAAAGGAACTCTGTCAGCAGTGGAGCGATGAAGGTCACGGTGTGTAGAAATGTCAGAATGTACATAATCAGACAAGAAGATTATTCAGTAATAAAGAATGAGACTGAATAAAACGCGAGGGAGAGAGAGAGAGAGAGAGAGAGAGAGAGAGATGGAGGGCATGGGCTAAGAGAAAGAGAAGAGAGTTGACTGATAGAAGAGATGGTGATACCATGCCCAAGCTACTCTGATTTGTATTCAGCTATGATTCCTTCTCCCTTATCATGTTTTGTTCCTCATGCTGCAGCTATCAGGTTTCACCTGTTTTAGAAAGGTCATGGCCAAAATACTCAGCTGGTTTTTTGGGACACAGAGAAGAAAATGGTAAAGCGTCTGTGGGATATCCAGTTCTGTGGGATATATAAACCTTACAAAATGATTTATAGATGAAAATCAAGACATCTGCAAGTTAAGCTGTGTTTGAGAGTACTCTTGAAAGAGCACAAAGCAAGGCTGAAATGTTTTGAGAGAAAACTGAGTTCTTCTAAAATTGAAGTATAATGAATTTTGGGGGTAAACAGTTGAATGCTGATGTAATCTTGATCAGAGAAACGTTGGCCCGCACCACCATTCAATCTGTCTCTCTCACCATCTCTCTGATGTCGATGAAAGGATGAACATTTTTTCGATTCTGGGTGATGTTATAAAGGCGACCCGCCACCAGTTCTTTGAAGCTCAAGAGCTCTATCAAATAAGAAAGACTGAGTCCCTCTGGGCAAACACTTCATCATCTGTCTCACGTACATTTTTACCATTCATATTGTTAGTAGTCTCTCAGTCCCACCCGCCCCAATGCCAACAATAGTAATGTCAAGTTATAAAACCTTAGCCACCACCAGTAACAATAATCAGCTGTTATCTGTATTTGATTCACCACTGACCAACTTGGTGATTTAGACTTGATTTTGTGCTCTGAGCTCTCTCTCTCTCTCTCTCTCTCTCTCTCTGTCTCTCTTTCTTTCTGAATGGTGAATTAGCAATTAGTTGTGATAATTTTATGTGCGGTTCAGATCAAAATTTGACAAAAATTAGAGATTTTAGTTGGACTCATTGCTGTATAAAAAAGGCATTTTTTTTTAAACTTATTTGCATATTATGTTTGATGGCCTGAGACTCAGTTTAAACTTTTGATTGCAGCAATCAAGTACAAACACAAAGAAAACATCACTGTGCAGAAAGGAAAGGGCTTTTAATTTGAATTTAAAAAAACAAAGGACAAGTTACAAGTAGACAAACAGATTTTTTTCAGGCAGCTGTCAAAGATGGAGAAACGTAAAACACATACATTCACAGCAAGAGAAAACATAGGTATAAAACAACATTGGCTTGGAGGGTGCGCACAACATACGATATCAAAACATTTCCCTCAAACTGATTTGATAGAGGTCTTTGAAACCAAAAAGGTCTTTCATATTATGAATGAAAAAGGCTGCTCACTATTTAATTCCCTGGTGATTTGCTTGTAGTCAAACAAGCTGAAGCATTTCCTGACAGTTATGGTCTTAATCAGGTTTGGCAGGTCGGCTGGCGAAGGAGCCTGAGAGAGATTAGCTAAATCAATGCTTTTTACTCTCACTGTGTCCTCACGCCTCAACTCAATCAACTTCCTTTAAGAAGACGTCTCTTTTAACTAGGTGCTGACTCCTCGGAGGGACATGGCTGGATGCATATTTTATACGACTCTATAAAGATTTAAAGACTGCAAATTCACCACTTAAAGTCATACAAGTGAAAGACTTTTAAGCAGGACATTTATATTCTAGACTTAAAATATAAAGTCCTCTCATAGCCTTAAATACAGTACCAGTCAAAAGTTTGGACACACCCTCTAATTCAATGTTTTTTCTTTATTTTTATCATATTTTTTTTCTACATTGTAAAGCAGTGCAGAAGGCATTAAAACTATGAAATAACAAACATATTTCACAGCTGGAATTATTTAGTTAGCAAAAAAAGTGTGAACAAAGCACAATGTAGAAAACAGTGAAAATAAAGAAACACTCTTGAATGAGTAGGTATCTCCAAAGTTTTGGCTGGTATGGAATGGTGGTTTGGGTTGTGAGAGACTCTGTTCAAAAGCTTTGCTTACTGTCTCCAAGCTCATGCTGAACAGAGTAGGAATGTGTTGTGCGAACAATCAGTATTTGACTGATGATATCTGAAAATATTTTCATTCACATAAATAGCTGACACTGATCCAGTTTGTTTGACATGTTTTCCACATAAATCTTGAGATGTACTGATTTTTTCACAATGTGCTATGATGGTGAGTGAGCAAAAAAAGAAAAAAAAAAGAGAAAAAAAAGCAGCAGCATGAGAGCTGCCTATTATTCCAATTGTTTAATTTGCGGTTGCCAGATTCAGCACTAGCTTTGTTCATTTGGAATGTAAATTTGACAATGAACAAGATTTGATGAGCGGTGAAAGCCTTAACAAATTACTCCACTGAGAGTGGGAGAACGAATCTTATGAATTCAAAACCAGCACAACAGGGAAAACAGGGGAAATTGGGAAACTGACACGACGTGTACCAGCCATTGAGTTCCATTTTCTTTGACAATTTGCTACCCACAGACTGCACAAACAAGCAGAAAAGAATATTTTTTTCATACTTGGTTCTGTACTCATGTTGTTAAAGCAAAATTGAACTCACACACAATAGCAATGGTTTTAGGGTAAGGTAAGCTGAGGAAGTAATTTTTGAGCTGTGACTCATAGAGTTTGTTTTTTAGCTGTGCCTTTGACTAGCACTAGTACTATCTGCCGATGGCTCTGAAGTACTCAGAGAGATCCAACTTCTTCAGGAAATCCACCTCTGGAATGGATGAAGGATGAAGTGTGAGATTAGATTGAGCCATCTCGGCATCACCGTGATGACTTCATCTAAACCCGTCGTCAAAGGAATCGCCGTGTCATAGTGTGTGAACAATGAGAAAGCAAAACAAAAGAAGTGAATGTTTTTTTTTTTTTTTTAGTTTGTTTTGTTTCTCTGAGACTTTCAAAGGTCTTTTACAGAGATGCACTCACAGATAATCACTCATATTCATACACACATGCTCACATCACGGACAGAAGAAAAGGCAAGGAGAAAAATAAATACTAAAATAACCACACTTTACAAAGAAGAAGAACAACATGTATATTTTCAAAGTATCATGTCAGATGTAACAAATACAGTTTTACAGCAGTTGAAGGGTTTGCATCAATGACAAGAAAGCAAAGAAAAATAAAGAAGAAAGTATCCTTTCAAAAACTCTGCGTTGAAATAGATCAGAATTCACCTTCAGATAACCCACAGCAGTTGTATTGTGAGTGTGAGGCTGGGAGACAGTGTGAAACAGGTTTAGGGGCTAATAACAGAGGTACCCTACAATTGCCCCAATCAATGCACCAGTGATGGTACCACTTCTCTCTATGTCTTAAAACACACACATACACACACTGCACTGACATTCATACACCTACTGGCATACAGCACATCATAGCTGGACTTTGTGATCTCTGTAACAGTGATAATAGGCGTGGGTATTTGGATGCCATTACCTAAGATACATAGTGCAGACATCACCTCATTTGCTGTGAAGCCACGCGTTTTCTATTTCACATTCTAGTGGCGCTGCCACACAACATTTCGAAAGAGAAGGCCTGATATATTTGTCATATCTGTGCTTACACACCGGCTAAACTGGCTTTCTCGTCATTCATCTTGGTTTCAGTTTTTTGGAAGTAGGGTGGTTGTGCAAGGACTCATTTTAACAGGGACATTAATTATAGTTATCTCCCACACCCCATCAGCTATTTTTAAGTTTGCCATTTCATGGTTCCCAGCATCCCCACTGCCTCTTAGTAATATAAATAAATGATAAAACCCCCCCCAAAAAGCAAATTTAAGGACAAGAGGAGGAAGAGGATGAAGATGATGTCTCCGTTTGATATTTAGAGGCTGTGAAGCCCCCTCCATTTCTTAGTCACTTCCTCTCCCCCCAGTTTGTCCCCTGCTATATCTAATGGTCCTATAATTCCCTAATCATTTAATGTGACACGCCTGGGAACAGCACGCAGCCCTGTACGAGCCTGTAGCACTAGCTGAAATGGAGCATCATTATATTTGGCTAACATCTGATCTCCAGAGTATTTCTGATTGTCCTCCGCCACAGGTTGTTGTTCTAAAGCAGCGGCGATGTGTTATGGCTCCACACTAAGAACCAGAGGGTTGTTGGTTCAAACCCCAGGTGGAGCCCTTAGGGATGTCAGCTTAATACTGGAGTGCTGCTGGTTCTGATGTCTCTTCCTTTCTGCTCGCTGATGCCATGCCCTTGAGAGAAGCACTTAACCTCAAGTTGTTCCAGAGTGATTTAACACACTACTTCTCTCCCTCCCATGCGCCTTGTTATACTCAGAAAAAAGCAGGGGTGCTTAATGGCACTTGTGTGGTTAAATAGAGGATTAAAAAATTATTGTTACTCTCAAAGACCTCTTTTGGCATTTTAGTCATTCTGTCTGAAGTCAGAACAATTTGTTGGAAAAGTTTCATGTTATAAAGCAGCCGTCTTTTGTGTGTGTGTGTGTGTGTGTGTTTATTTGATTTCTGTTTCACTGGAATGGAAGTGTCTGCCTTCACTGGAGGGGTCTCCTTTTCTGCTGGAAAAGCTGTGAAATCAGTTGTGGTGGCAATGCAGTATTGGAGGATTTTATCATATTTTTTTGGAGAGCTAACTAGTTTATTTTAGACCCATTTGTTTTCGCAGCTCATCACAAATAAAGCTGGTTTATCTGGAGATAATGTGTGTGTATAGAAAGCACTCTGTAGACATTCAGTCATTTTATGGTGAAGAAATGGTCCCTTGTTTCTTGATAGAAACTGAAAACAGGGCTCACTGCCTCCACTTAATTATACTTTGGCATTATTGACCCCCGTCAAAAACTCTCCCCAAGGCAATCCTTAAGGCTGACCGCTTCTCCATGTACCACTCTTGTGAAAATATTCTCATCTAATTCATATTACCAAGCAGATGAGACACTGACCTCTACCATTTAAGTCAAGTACAATTAGATGAACTTTTTGGTCTTCTTGAACTTCTGGGGTGAAAAATTATGTTAACACATTGCTTTGTTACTTGTCATGAACTATCATTTCAGCTCTCAGGCTTGTTAGGGTAATATAGTGCATGACACCAGCACACTGTGTTGAACAATGGCTTGATTGTAAGTCAGGGTGTGACTGATCAGAGCTTTCTCTCAGACTGTTTGCTGAATATCTGTAGAGAGAGAGACCCCTGATTCAGCCAATGCTATTCCTCCCATGGTCTTTAAGCAGGGCTCATTGTCCTTCCTAATGAATGATGATTGGATTTTTTTTTTATCCATGAATAAAACCACCAGCGACATGATCCGATCTCTCATCTCTAGTGTTCATCAGTGACATTGTTTCAGCTCTAGTGTTTGTGAATCAAAGGACAGGATTTGAACACATACCGTCTCAGATTCTGACAAGACTAATGTCTTCAGTGTTTCCTCTACCAGAGCCAAAGATTTAACCCAGATGTCATGTGAAATTAGAGCACTACTGCACTCTGATCAATGATGAGGCTGAGTAAATGTGCTTATATATCCTAAGTAGCTCTCTGTATGTACTGTACATGATGTACAATACAACACATTATCAGTCAACTGAAGGGAACAGTACACATTGTCCTCTAAAGTCAATACAATGCACAGTCACCTAAGACTAATCACAACAGGGTATTAACATGTGTACATACAATATGTGTATGTGTATATATTTAGCTGATAGGCATTCACTTTAATATAGAATAATTAGCTTGTATGAATAGGCATATTCCCACAACAGTTTCATAAAAACCCACATGTAGGTGGATAGCCTGAAAATAACAAGATTTATAAAGCATTAGACGTCTAGTCCTCTATATGTGACACAAATGGTTCCATTTTCAGGGCATTTTCAGGATTAACTGGAAAAAATGAACTGTATAAGTGCATAAATTAAAGTTTGATTCATCTCAAAAGTCAATATTAAACTATTTGTCTCCAGCCATGGGGCACCATCTTGACATTTTCAAATGTTATTTTGCGCACCCCCAAAGTCTTTATTGAGGTGGGATTGTTTGATAATGCCCACTAAGATTGCCAGTTTTAGATGACAGTGGTGGTTTTGTTTTTTTTTGGGGTCTTTTTTTTTTTTTGGTTTGGTTTATTTTTTTGTTTTGTCCAGTGAGTGATCATGCATATCTATGCTCCCTCTGAAGATGCAGACAGCATGAATAAAATATTCTCTCTTATGAGTTAAATCATGCATATCTGTGCTGATTCATCCCATATCTGATTTGCTTTTCTTAGGTTGCATTATGTCAGCCTGCTTTTGGTGTTTCTAGAGCCAAAAGCTCTTGGCTCCTTCAGCATGGTACTTACTGCTGCTTTGATTACTAGCTGGGCTTTGTCTCAGTGTCTTACTGACATAGCAGAGATTTTGTATGTTTGGTGTAGAGGAGGAGAAACCCGCCAGTTCTCCTATTCCCAGACTACTCTCCTGTATGGGTGGCAGTTGACGAAACTCTTTCTCTGTATTCATGTTGACACTGATCACATCTGTCACCCTGTCCCACCTGCACAGCTGTCATTATGCCGTCATGTTGTGGAACCTGCCTTGGAACTACAACAGCTCAAAAGAGGAACCAATTTTTTTTTTTTTATCTATTTTACATCTGGTTGTATAGTGTCATTTACGATGACAGAGAATTAATGAATCGGCACATGCAGTTTACCACTGAAAAACTAGGGAAGTTTTATAATGTGATGTACAGTTTACTGAAAAATAAAGTTACAAGGTTGTTTGTCTCATTCATACAAGGTTGTTTGTCTCATTCATACAGTCATCTGTTTATTTAAACATGTATTTATTCACTTGTATTGAAGAGGTGTGTTTACTCTAAATTCAGGCTTTTCACTCTGATTTGCATGTCAGCCTCCCATAGAGTGAATAAGGCAGTGGAGATGTCTTTGTGAGTCTGACTGCAGTAGAGCCAATACATACCTCCATTTTTTTTTTTAATTACACTCACCAAACACAGTACATCATCTATTGTGTGTCCAAGCTTTTACATGAATAGGCTAAACCACCCTGAGGAGAAGCTGCTGAATAGTAGAATTGGGCGTTTCAGATCAGAGCTGGGGGAAGCATTGACGGGCGCTCAGCTCTCAAGAAAGAGGGTTTGCTCCTCCAGATAAATTCAGTAGTTTTGTTTTTTCCATGTCATATTTATGCTCACAAATTTTATTTCATACTAAACTCACACGTTGCATTTGCTTATGAACGTTCATCATACGTTATGATTGCTGTCATGCCAGCTATTTACTTACTAGTTTGTTTGCTTGCTTGTTCATTCATTCATTTATTTAGTGACTGTGTCACTATGCAGCACCACACAGGGTATGAAAATGTTTGGTGGGAGGGGGGCAGGCATGCCTTCTTGCCTTCCTGTCTTCTCTCGGTCTTCTCATATATCTATCTGGGTAATTTTTCCTCCATCTCTCTGGTCTCCTGGGTGTAGCATCAGCCAAGATGACGGGCAGGTAGCACAGTCCTCAGCATTTGAAGGGCAGATTTCACATCTCTTTATGTAATTGTTGTACCACTTCTTCTGTTGAGGAGCAGAGTGCTGAGGTTAGTGCCGTTGGCTGTAAAGAACAGGTAGGAGTCAGGTATGTGGATAATGACTTTTCAAAGTCATCAGGTCTGCTGTGCTTTTCACAGAAGATTTGTCGTTGTGGAACTGTCATGTTGGATAATGGATAAAATGAAGGCAAATATGCTTCCAAGATTGATATGCCTTTATGTGGTCCTGTATTCATAACCATACCATAGGGCAACAATCTATAAGTATCCAGAAAGCCGGTGCTTCAGTGCGGAAAGGTATCTCTGTCCCGTCCACATAGATATCCTCTTTACATGGAGGACTGAAAACTGATCTGAGGCTGGAAACTGTGGTCAGTTTTGGGTCTTTCACTGTGAAAGTTATTCAATGAGAAAAAGCCACCGAGTACCAATGACAGATGATTCATCTTTTTAAAAAAAAAAAAAAAATGACTGTCAGTCTCATTTCCTGCAGACACTGATAGTAACTGTGAGCAGGAACTGTGAGGGTGACTTGGAGCACCCCTAAGGATGGAGCCAATGAGACTCAATCATCAGTGTCTATGGTTAAATCAGTTTTTCAGATCTCAGCTTAGTGGTAGCCTGCACGTTTCTGAGGTCTCCATCCCAGAAACGTATAGTAACACCAGTGTCAGTTCTCATGTCTCTGGATAGCAGTTAGGCCTTACGGATCAGAGAGAGATTAAAGTATACGGGAGCCAGCATGCAGCCCGACTGATTTCATTGTGAACGCTGAAAGGCATTGACCTCTGTCCATTAACATCTACCCTGTCCATCATTCTTGTGTGAAGTTGGCGGATCATGTCGAAAAAATTTGGCGGGCGGTCAATTTTTTGAGAAACATCCCACAAGAGGTCTTTGTTTACTGTGTCAAATGCCTTTGAAATGCAATAAACAGGTCTAGGTGACACGGTCTGAATTATTCAGCAGTAGAATCTGTCCTCTCAGGATCTGCATTATAATTTTGGAATAATATGTTCACTTCTTGGTCAGGGTTAACTCATCAGTTCCAATTCAAGTGTAGAAACAGAATTTGAATTGAAAACTAACTTGTGGGAAGAAAAGGAATAAAACTGGAATTACAGTGTAAAATTTAATTCCATGAATTTGATTATGTTCACTGCAAGTCCATTTTTTAGCAGAGAAGAGAGATCCTTCACTCTGAACACAGTTTGATTGTTCTGAATCTTTGAGTGGAAATTGAGTAAACTGATACTCAAATATTTAATTCAGCAATTTCTAAAATGTAAAC
This sequence comes from Chanos chanos, assembly GCF_902362185.1. Classification (NCBI taxonomy): domain Eukaryota; kingdom Metazoa; phylum Chordata; class Actinopteri; order Gonorynchiformes; family Chanidae; genus Chanos; species Chanos chanos. The sequence goes on along the minus strand of NC_044495.1, from coordinate 33,467,795 downwards.
TACATTGTTAATACAAATAAAAATTCTTTTTTAACAATTAGTGTGTGACACGGTCACATTGTAAAAAGTTATTTTAAACAAGTAGTAGAGTGAAGTAAGACTACATACTCATCTAATTTTAAGTTATAATTCATTAAATGGCAGGAGCATCTCTTAAAGAACAACTAATCTTAAAACAAAATATCTTAACATGAAGAACGAGATAGAAAAGAACACATCTACATTGTTGTTTCTCTTTGTGTTTCGCTGTAGAAATACCATAGCACTAATTACATCCCCTAAAACAGTATAGAATATTCTATATATGCATGCTACTTAAATGACCTTGCACTTGTCAAAAGAAATTGCATTATGTACAGTAAGTAAAACTAAAAGTATGGCCAAGTCACCATTTAAATGCTGAGAAATGTTGAAAATGAAATACATTCCATAAGACATTTGGCCTTCAGAATTCTTTCAGACCAGTTACATATGTATAAGATGAAAAATAATATTCACATAGAAGTCTAAATCACAGAATGTAAAGAAATAGCATAAAGGCTCTGAAGTAGCCCCTAGTGCCACTGAACTCTGTCCTCTTTTCATATGACTGTGATTTGTGTACTGTAATATTTCAAAAGTGTTTCATGGGATAAACACCAGAATTTAAAACGAAATTGTTTGGGCATTGATCAGTTCAGTTAGTTTGGGGAATTGGTCTTTTGGCATTGGGAGCAGAGTCACAGTGCCAAGGTTACAGCCCTTTCTGTAAATAGGAATCCCTAAGACCAGCATAACCATGACAACATTAATGAGCATGTTGGATAGCTACTGCCAGACTCAATTCTCATTTTAGACAGAAAAGAGGCACTAAAAATAAATTATCCCCTAAAACTACTGGATTAAATGTTTTATAAGCCTTTATTTGGTCATCTCCAGACCTATGAAGAGTATTGACAGAAATATTTCAAATTTGGCATAAGCCTTAGAATAGCAATGATACTAATGAGACAAATAGTAATATTTGGCCAAGTAGCCATCAAAGAAACACACAGAGACATCTCACATGGCTAGCCATTAAGTTTACTAGCACTCATTTCACTGGATACAGCATTATTAGCATATCCCTGGTTTTCAGTTTAGCGTTTTGGCTTGCATTTGAAAACTTTAGTAACTTCATTCACTTGATACAAATATACATTTTCTCCTTCTCAACCAGTTACCTTACAGACTGTTTACGGTGTCAAGTTGATCGTTTAATTAATGGCATCATGATATCACACCCAGAGCATTAAGCAGCCCCCTAACCTGATCTGCTTTTTCATTTTCTGTCTTTTCTGTGTATTCTGTATGTTCTGCATTCACCACCTCTAATCACCAAAAATACGTTAATTATATTCTCTCCATTCAAAAAGAAGCTCATCTACCACCATGCTAGTTGATAATTAAAACTTCCCAATCTAAACATACTGATCAACAATATTCTAGTGTTTTCTAGGCAGTTCGACTGAGTTCTCTGATTTGGACAGTTCAGGGTTTACGCTTTAAATGAGACCAAAGGATGTGAACTCTTTGGCTGCCGCTGGCTCAGTCATTCCCTCCGAGCTTTCGGCTTTATTATCAGGATGTCACAGGCCTCCTCTGTGTAACAGGACACAGCATGTGCACAAGAGCATGCTAAATCTATGAGCTCTAAAGCATAAAAGCAGAAAAAAAGTAATCTGCAGAAATAAAGTGAGCACTGAGTGAAACAGTCAGATAGTTCTAGCAACAATATCCAGGGGCCTGTTCCATCCAGGAACAGGCTTCGAGTAATTCCTGTAAACTGCTATTCAGTTCAGTTTGAGTCAACATATATCTGTAGGGCTTCTCCATTACTGTACTTGGAGGCTTTCTAGGTGAACAGTTTATAGCTTGTAGAGTTAAATTCATTTTCCGCGACGGTCGAATTCAAAAAAAAAAAAAAGTATACTTCAGCAAAATTCAAGGCTAGCCATGTTGCTTGCCTTGGTCCTTTAAAAACAGAGAAGAATTATGGTACTCTTCTCCCTGGACTTGAATGAATCTGTAGTTTAGTAAGACAAAGGAGGGGCCAGAAATTGATTTTATTGCCTGCTAGTGTTGTAATGACAGCGCTGTAAAATAGCAAACTCTCATGAGCAATGGGAACACTGTCAGTGTTAATTAGGATAAAAAAAAAAAAAAGTACCTCAGGAAATTTTACGTTGAATAATCAAAACTTGCCAATTTGCTGTATACTACTTTTTCTGAAGTTATTTTGAAGTGAATGATCAGTTAACCGTATTTATTTTGATTGTCTTTTACATATTAGTTTTTTCATTCACTGTCATTAATACATTTAGAAGTCACTGATGACACCACTATTGGTTGAAAAATATAATGGAATTTCATTGAACTAAATTCTGCTTCCAATAATTCCAGCTCTAGTTCAAACCTACCAAGACCTGTTTCAAATCGAGTTCAGTCCTGCAAAGACTTCAATTGGAACTAATCACCAATTCTCAATTCCATTCAGAATATGCCTCAATCCCAGTTTAGACACTGAATCTTTGGAGTGTAACCTTGGGTAGGACCTTGCAATAGCCTGCAGTTCTTTCCCCTTGCAGCTGAAGCAGATGGCTGCTTTTGTCACCCTTGTGTTTATGGATGGTGACACTGTTGGCATCCCTCCTGGGAGAGGCACTCCTGATTCCATGCCTCTGTGGTGTACTGCCACTGTGCTGTTTTGCAGAGTTTTCTGAGGACCTCTGCTCGTATGATGAGAGGCCCTTGAGATTTATAGATCTGTAGGAACTTGACTAGCATTTTGACCTCTGTGCGTTTTTTCAAGGTCATCACCACTTGGCTATATAGAGAGTTCTTTCCCTATTAGCTGGGGTAGGTTAATTTAGCATTTTGTGAAAGTGCTTTGTCCAGCACTGCTTTTTTTGTATCTTGACTTGGATAAGTTCTGTACCACCTGGAGACTGATAGGAACCTGATAGGTTCCATAGGTCCATAATGGGATTCTGCTAAAACTCTTTGTCTTTCCTGCTTTCATAAGATTGTATTTCTCGTGCTTTTGTGACCCATCATTCATTTGACAAGGTTGAGGGTTTGGCATGTGCTTCACTCCGAAGGTCCTACCACTGCTTTATTAGTGCCTGTGAGAAGGGGTTTATTGAGTGTTGTTCTGTGTTCTTTGTGCATTTCTTTGTGCAGAGGAGAGGCAGTGTTGTCAGAGTTCTCATCAATCCAGTCCTGGTGATTTTTCATTTTGAGCTCAGCAGCGTGGGCATGGGCTTTGTAATCTGAAAACTGAGAGAAGAGGGAAAAGGAGAGAAACAGAGAAAGGGTATGCATATCAGATTTTTCTGAATGTATTCCCTTGTGCTAAATGAAACAAATGAGCCAGTGTCATCCATAATGGTGCTGTAATGCCTGTATATGAGCAACGACAGAATTTACCTCTGAGTCTGTGTCTGTGTGTGTGTGTGTGTGTGTGTGTGTGTGTGTGTGTGTGTGTGTGTGTGGGCTTGTGCTGGAATGTGTGTGTATTTTTATGTGTGTGTGTGTGTGTGTGTGTGTGAGAGAGAGTAACTGTGTTTAAATGAAGGGATCAGCTCTGTGTGAGTTGTAGGTGTTTTCTGTAGAAAGGGAATCTATAGTGTAGACTGACAGTTACTGACCACAACCAGCTGCCTGTAGTTGTCACTTGTTTATTTATATTTGTTTGTCTAGCAATTAATCTTGTCTTGTTCGGAAGTAATGAGGCCTACACTGTAGAGTTGTAAACAAACATAGGTACACCTACATATTTATAATTAAACAGGTGCATAATATATTTTCTCACTGTTTATTTTGTTGCTGTGTTCAGCACTGTAAAAATGTTTTGAAATACATCACCAGTTAGATGTGCTCCTGTGGAGTACACAGGTATGAAATTGGACAACACAACTAAAATGACCAGAATATAGCTTGTTGTGTTGAAGCTTTTGTGTGGAGATGAAGGCTCTGATTAAGTGGGGCACTGCAGAAAGACTTTTCCATAATCACAGTACTACAATGCTCTCTAAAAGGTAAATGGGTCAGACTGAACATTCACAGCATAAAAATAAGCAAGCACATAATTATCAGATCAAATATATATACTCTCCTTTACAGTACGCTCTGTTTTTGGTTACTAGATCATTTCAACAGAATTCAAAATTTCATAGACATTTCATAGACAATACCTACCCAGCTGGGAGCAGTGGTGACACGAACAATACTCTGCTATGGCCTCAAGATCAAACTATAAGGCCTAGTTATTTCACCCAAGACTAATACTGGTGAAATATTTGTCAAGCCATAGCTATTAATGAGCTTTTTTTTTTTTATTAAATACCTAAGATGCACAGCAGATTCATTCAAGCATAGGCTGAGGAGAGATTTCCAACTCAATGGAGGTGAGAAGGTATAAATGAAACAAACATTTACTGCTTTACTGATGGTCCAGTGAGGCTATAAAGTAGATTGCCTGTACCATTTGAATGTCTTGCTAACTCCATGCCACATGGAAGAATCATAAGCATTCAGATGACACAACCAAAGCATCAAAGGGAATGGAACTAATCCTCAGGAAATTCTAAGAGGCTAAATGTATGCAGGGTCTATATGATGATTGTAATAAAAAGATTCAGTCATAAAAGCAGGCAGGAATCTAAATTAGTTGCATGGTGGTGTGCCTAAACCCTTTATGAAAGCCAGCTGAGGATCCAGCATGCCAATAAGAGTGCTGTGTATCTCTAGGCTACCCTATTAATATGTTAATAATTTTATTCTCACCATTTAATGCAGAGAATCTGTTCCTTCTTATTATTATTATTATCATTATTATCATTATTATTGTTATTATTATTATTATTATTATTATTATTATTAATAATAATAATAATAATAATAATAATAATGATAATTGTTTTTGTTTGTTTGTTTTTACTTCATATGTTTTGATGAATTGTCACTAATTCACAAATGGAGTTAAATGACTCATCTCTGTGAGTATGGAGCCAATTGTCCATGCTGGCTTTGCCACAGTTCTGTTTGGGCAACTTTTTATGACTTTTCAGTCTTTCGTGACAGCAATTATTTTGAATTTACTGAGTCATGAATATTGCGGAATATTTACTTATTTTTATTTATTTATTTGGTGAAGCTAGTCAGTGTAGCACTTGTTTAGTTTGTGTGAGTGAAAATGATAATATTCAGGCATAGGTTTTTTTTTTCCCTCCCTTATATGATGAAAAACACATCCAAGCCCCGTCGGTTTAGGGTGCTGTTTGTAATGATATCTCGGTTTACTGGGCGCCTCCAGAAAATTGAAATTCCAGGAGAGAGCAAAGGGAAATTGTTTTCATGGATGCAGTGCAGTTGGTTTATGATGTCTATAAATAGCAAAGATTAAAACAGGATTTGAAATAAAACTGTGGTAGACCCCTGTTGTGTGTTTTTTGGAAGAGCTTGATTAGATGCTAAAGTTATTTCAAAACTTTCAGCGGTTCAGTTCAGGCATCTCACTCAACATTTCCAATTTACTGATGCGTGAAATCAGTCATTTTCGTGAAATGAAAAGGATAATGCTAAAATCAAATCTAATCTTGGGACATTACCTATGAGATGTTTCACATGTGCCTGTGTTCCCATTCAAGATAACACAATTAAGACATCATTAAAAGTCTTTAACAGCCTAGGACTCTCATTAAGACAGTTTGTCTTCTTAACCACCCTGGAAATGGGTCCACAAGTTGTTTTTTCCAACTATAAAGGAGAACACATCTAAATTTGTTGGTAGATAATGTTTACATTTTGACTTTCATTCAAAACATTCAAAATTACATTATTTCGCTAAACAATGAGAAAACTGCTGTAATGAAAATTTGCTCACTCATGTTGCTTACATGGATCTCTCGTTGTGAAGACCACCAAACCTACCCACTCCCAAGCTCGGAAATGAGTCGGTATATTTATGAGAGTCCTATAAACCCTCTGCCTTCTGGTCAACTTCAGAGAACTGAAGACTATCTCTCATATACATTTCTCATCATGATGTCTCCCCGCTTAGATATTCGGAAAAGAGTCATTGCATGAAACTGAAATACATTCAAATACATTTCAAGAAAACACACTGCTATTCACTTACACGGTCCATGGAGTTGGGCTCTTGTCTGATGAATTCAGTGTTTGGGGACACTACAGGCAAGCACAGCTCCTAGCCCACCAGCGATGAGTAATACGATTTGAAAGGGAACAAGTCACCCTCAGTCAGGCCTCATTATATGGCTTCTCAGAAGAAGAAGCTCATTCGAGCAATTTGATTAATCATCAGCATAGCAGGTTAGTTGCTCCACTGGGTGTAGCCATTCATAATGTCAGCTCTATGATAGACTTTAGGGAAAACTAATGGTTCAACCGCTAAACACGCTTGCTTTGTAAACCTTAGTCTGCAACCCCTTGTTGATGCCTCAAGTTTTTGATAGACTGATGATGATACCTCCATTCTACAAAGGGATGAAAATGGCGCGACGTCCCAAATGTCCGGACTTTCAAATCACAATTAGTAAGCTGTCTTTCATGACAAGACTAGCCTACATCAGCTATGCATGTGTATCACATTGTCCATGACTGGATTTCTATTGAACAGAGTTTAACTCTGCTGTCTTTTTTTTTTTTTTTTCTTCAGCGTCGTGAGTGATTGATGATGTAAGTGTTGGGGAACTTGCATCCTGACAGTTCTATTTGTTCAGGCTGTCAGATGTTTGGGGCATCAGCAAGGGGAGTCATCAACAAAATGCCACTTTTTTCAATGCTGATTGATTCCCTCCCTTCCTTACTTGTGAAGACAGAAGTTAAGGTCAAATCAAGGCACAAAAATATATCCATAAATTTGTAGCCACTCTTGAGAGAGACTGAAATAAAATTAAAGAGCACTGACGTGTTTGTCTGTGTGTGAGTGTGTTTCCTAAAGTTTTGGGTTTTTTTTTTACCATAGTCAAGACTCATTTATCATTCCATTGATATCATCAGATGGTACCTTTACCACCAAAACTGACTTTGCCTGCTTTTTATTTATTTATTTAATTTTAATAATTTTAGAGATAGGTTTCCAACCTTATTTCTCTTGGATGCCAAGGTCTCCTACTGTGATAATTTATTGTGCCTTATCTGAAAGAAAAAAAAAAAACAGTTACTCACCCAGGAAATTTTTAAATGGACAAGTGTAATTTTTTTCTTTCTGTTTTTTTATTCAAGGAGACAACAACGGATGGCCTCATCTGTTTGACAAATACTTTGGCATCCCCACTAATGACCTTGGAACCAAGTCGAATGCATGTTGTGAGTATTCTGCTCAATAATTCATCCAGTAATATTGCAGTATCTGCTACAGGCCTGTACAGTCTATGAATTCTGTTTATTCTACTACTTTGGGAGTATTGTTTAAGAAACCTTTCAACTGGCTTTCTGTTGTTGTTTGTTTTGTTTTTTAATTTATTTATTGATGCAGTCAAGCATTTTGCCCTTAATTATAGTAAGTGAGATAAGAGATGGTAAAAGACTGCATCAGAAATTGGGATGTCTATAAGTGTTTTTTTTCCCCACGCTGGACTGGTCATTACAAATACAGCAATAGATCTATTAGTGGTTCTGAATATATCTTAAAAAATTTTAATGAGCTCATACAAGCACAAAGTGTGATCAGTTGATATTTAGCAGGAGGCAAAACTGAGTCATTTTCAGCAAACGCAGTGTTACAACAGGGACAGCTACACACGCCCGCCGCATGCACACAGACACACACACACACACACGCGCATTTCATATTTGTTCACACTGTTCATATTTGTGTTTTGCCTTGCATTTCTTTTCCTGATTGTATGGTTTGCAATTTTTGCATTTCTAGAATTAATCTCGGTTTCTTGAAGTTGTGTCAGTGCTATACAGAAATGTGTTTCTGTCAGCAGATTGAAGAAGAGTAGCTGGGATTGAGCTCATTCTTCAGAGTGAAAAGCAATGTGTTACAATATAAATGGTATTAAGCCACATTTGGACTGGGACTGAGGTGCAATTTAACCCCAGTTAGCCAGGTCAGCCCCCTATTACAACAAAAGTGCTGGATAAACAGCCAATTAAAAGATTGCTTCTCAGATGTCATTAATTCTGGTACTCTTCTCATGTCCCCGTTACTTGGAATTTCACCTCTCCCAAATCCTAAAGGGACTCTTAATCAAAGGAGATTCAAAGCTGAGTAGATAGATTGTCTCTATGTCCTTTTATTTGTTTGTTTGTTTTTTTTTCACATGCAATTTGTTTTAGAATCATCGAACTGAGACCAACTAGGCCGCCTGATGTCCCCAAAACTGTTTACTGTGAACTTTGATTTGGTTTGGGATTATCTCATTTTAGTCTTTCTTATCAATGTCTCCATGTCCTGTTTGTCTTTAAATATGTAAAGTTTGTCTATAAAATACATCTGTCTGAAAATCTTATTTGGACAGAGTGTAATTTGCTGCGGTTTTCTCTAGATGGATCCAAAACTTTGTTTTTCTTGTAGAACGATTTGATTTATCCAACTCCAATAAAATGTTTCTTGTATGTCATACTGTTACCAAACTATCGCTGAATTATTATGAGCAATGAATTGGGCTCAAATATATATTTTTGGAGAAAACATTATCTTGTGCGATCTGAAGTGTTTGTAACCCTATTTGCATCCTTTCACAAATAAATTACCTACGGTGGATTTATTGTTCTCAGGAACTATATAAGGCAATGCACTTGTCTTCACTACAAAATCCCAGAGGGTCAAACACCCCATGTTCATTAATGCATGGTTCCAGCAATTCAGTCCTCTAAATGCATAATGCTCTTCCAAACAGATCCTTATTCGTTCTGTATCTGACACGAAACACTAATGAATTGGATGCTAATTTGCCTCTAGCAAGCTCTTAATTAATGTTGCAAACAGACCTCTTCAATTAATTATTAACTCTGACACAGCGAAAGGGCAACAACTTAAACCACTGAGATACAGTGTGAAAGGTAGATCATGGTTATGATTGGTTCGATGTGCTTTAGCACTTGCATTCAGAAAAAAAACAAATTAATATTTTACTTCAACTAACTAAAATAAATTAAGATTAGATTAAACTTAAGTGTTGCCATCGCCCAGTTCTCTTTGAAAATTATTGATCTGTTCTTCACTGAACAATGTGTGTGTGTGTGTGTGTGTGTGTGTGTGCGTGTGATGACTGTCTCTGTCTTCTGCGTTTCAGTGCTTGGCGTAGTCCCCACAGAGTGCCAGTGCAGAGACCTGGAACTGGACTGTGACGGTGCACACTTTAAAGATGTCCCCACAGTCTCTATTAACGTCACCATGATGTGAGTTCCTCCTCCTGTGGCAAAAGAACAGTATGGGCTACAGCCCTCTGCATACACATGCAAGCCTTCAGATGGAAGTGACACCTTTTCCTTCTTTTGTTGAGCAAACGTTTCGATCCCTGCATGACAAGTACCAAGACCTTTTTTGTTGCTGAATAATGAATGTTTACTTTAGTGTAAACACAATGCCTACTGGGATTTGGCACATGCCCTTTATGGATCTGCTGTCAGCTGTAGCAGAGGGTTTGTGACCCTCAAATGTAGCTAAAAATGATATAATACAATTTTATTTGTTCTATTATTATAGCAAAATGTTATTCCCCTTTTCATCTGACAGGGTTGCCCGCACAGGAGTTTAGCATTTCAAACAGGACGCCAGGCATTGCTTGGGCCTTTGGAGACGCCTACTTCAGAGATTTGGGGTTTAGTGACTCACTCTGTAGCTGTTTTTGAGAAATTTATTAAGCCACTCAGCTGAACTAAGTTCATTTTGTGTCTTCCTTGCTTTGTAATTTAACCCTTGAGAAGCAACCTTCTCGTTATCACCTATCATTCCAAACATCTGGTTCACTGAATTGATTCCGTGCAAGAGTGTTGTTTTTGTGAAGACGGAAAAGTTTTGTTGCATTTTGGCCTTTTATCGACACGACAAAGGCATTTTCGGGGCCTGAAAGCGCAAACTTTTGAAACCTGGTTCCAGAGTGGAATCTTTTGAAAACGCAACCCTTCCGTCACCATGTAGACAGGCGAATACAGAACCTTTTCAAAATGATGATGACATGACCTCCCTCGCACCTGGCTATTTATGTTTATGTGGTGCTCTTCTGTGGTTACACCGCACCTACTGGCCTGGCATACATACTACAGCGTTTTTACTCATGTTTGCGAATCCGTGTCGACGAGGATGAGTTTTTAAAACGTTGTCGTATGAATGCGAAACTTTTTGAAAATCGTCATTTTCAAAACATTCCGTTGTCGTGTGGACAGGGCTTAAGCTCAGGTATCTAGATTCCCCTCATCAAGTGTTTGTCTTTTATGGGACTGCCCACACTCATGGATTTAAACTGGTTTCAAATTCTACTTTTGTCTACATGCTGAACTTCTATGTGCAGATTTAAGTGTCTGGATACCATGTTTTTCCTCATTTTTTGAGATCTCTGGTTGAACCCACTCAATCGCTCGTTATCACCTTGTTATCAAATGCTTGTTATCAAAGCTGAATATTTTTTTAGGATGAACCAAAAGAGTGTAACATATCATGCCTATCTCACTGATAGGCTTTTGATGTTTTTAGTATTTTCAGAGAACAAGAGAGAACTTTAATCAAGGGACTAGCAAATCACTACCTATTAAAAGTCTGTAGATCAAATGACTGTGACCAGTCTGAAAACTAGATGCTTCAGACAGATTACTGTGAATTAGGGTTTTGCTGAGTTCTCAGCTCCTAGGCACATAGAAGATTTTTTTTTTCACTCATCACTGAAAATGCTGTCAGTAATACCGAAGAAAAAGTGAGAGTTCTAAGTGCGAAGGATTTGGAATACTTGTTTTGCTTGAAAGAATTACACCATTTACATAAGAATCTGTATCTCTGATTTCCTTTTGCTTTTGTATTGCAAAAAAGCACTGGTCATTGCAGGACTCAGCCAAGAGAAAATTGCTACAGTGAGGTAAAGGATGGAAAAGTGGGCTCTTTGAGTTGTTCTGTATATATATAAAGAATATTTTCTTTGGATCGAATCCATAAAATGAAAAGGGCCAAAACAAATGGAGGACTGACTGCTTCTAGTCAAATTGTAAAAAATGAGAAGGCATATCCAAGAAGTTAGAAATTAACTGACTAAAAGGTCTCTAAGTCAAGCATCAGATTACCTCTGGTGGTAAGTGGTTATATAACCAGTTTTCAGTGCTAAAATAAATCAGCGCACACCTGAGTCAGTATAGTTATGAAAACCGAAGAAAACAGTCCTTCCTCACAAGTAACTGTAACATCGTAGATGGAAAACTGACATGAGACCGACATTATTTCAGATGACTAGTAAACATTTCAGTCAACATGGCTGTTTTTCTTACAAAATATGAAACAATTGTTTCTTCAGCATTTGGCCTGTTTTCCATTTCAGGTAGGCTTTGGATAGTATGATATTTTGGCAGAACAAAAAACTCTATCTAAAAGAATTAGATAATAGGATTATCTGTAATTATGATCACTTCATGTTCCTTTGAGAATTACCTTGACACTAGTGTTTATTTGGCTTATCCCTTTGTGAGACCATGCATTCTGTGCTTGGTAGCATAAATCAGTATTGCAGCTCAAGTGTCTCTGTGTTCAGATTGAATATTTATGTACCTCTTAGCAAAGAACTAGTTCTCAATCAAGATTCAATTTCCTGTATAGCATTTCCATTTTATTTGTTCCATTCATTAGTATGCTGCAGTCTGACAGGGAAGCCTTCCCCTTGTGATGGGCTTTCAGTAATCCAGAGAGACAAATAAGGTAGAAGGAAAGTGATAGCAAAGTCATTCTCACATCTCAGAGAAAACATCAGGGAGCGATCACATGCATCTCAATAAATTTGAATGTCATTACTATGTTTACCACTGTCCAACATTCTGAATGTTTTTGGACAGAGGATTTTATATATTGACATGGCTTTTTCTGAACATAAAGCTTCTTAACTTCCTCAACATGCTCATATTTTTCTCATTAATCAGAGTGTTTTATGTTTTGATACCACTTAGAACTGAGCTGAAATACACTCAATTACATTGATATTATTCATTAATTGCTGGTATTGCAGGACTTCGACTTATTTTCAAGCTTTAAAACTGGGTGAGTGATTTTACATGAAGCTGTAACAATTGTTTCTCCCACTTAGTAGATTATGCTAAAAGAAAATGGAAAATAAGATTTTGTAAAAAGTCATATAAAACAACTGATTCCTGGAAATAAACATTCTATATCTGTGATTTTTGAGTAACTTCCATTTTTCGGTTTTCTGCAGTACTCCCATCTTATGGTACACTTTACTGCATACCAAGATACATCAAAAATTTAATCTTGAGGAGCGTCGATGTTTTTATAGCAACCCCAGCAAGAAGGGTTTTTTTTTTTCACAACCAGAGGTTTCATTGAAGTTCTTGTTGGTACAACTTTGAGGTTTTTAGACACTTACTTTAAACACCATGAGTTTCCACAATTGGGCCGTATGCACCCTGAGGAGGTTGAGGGAAAGGATTTGTGCTTTATGTGCTGCACAGTAAAAATGAATATTTCTATACCTCACACACACACACACAGACACACACACACACACATACATGCACACACCTTCTTGACTTATCATTTTGTCCTTCTCACATGCTGAATAAATCTTTCCATGGCCTCTGATCTTCCTGTCTTCAATCTTATCTATTACAGGTCTCTGCAGAGGAACCGACTGCGGAAACTTAATGCTGACATATTCTTTAAGTACCAGAGTCTTCAAAAACTGTAAGCACCCTGAAAGGAAAGCAGCTGATAGATGTTTGGTCTTCATTTCACGGTGTCGACAGTATCAGTGGTGTGTGTGAATGCCATTGCGCTATTATCACACATTCTGTTTGGTCTCTCTCACTGAAACACACTAAAGCGTGACACCCTTGCTGTGAAGGGCAGCAGCACAGAGATTAGTCAGTCCCAGTGGAAATGGATATGGATTGTACCTGAACGAGGATGAAGGCATTTGGAGATGCGAGAGAGAGAAAAACCCTTGTTGCTCATCACGCTCGTGTGTTTTTGTTATTGTGTATGCCGTGTTTAGTTTCTGACACAGAACCACCTGAAAGTAATAGCGCAGGATCTTTTTCTTTTTTTGGGGGGGGGGGGGGGGTGTGGGTGTGTTTGTTGATCAAGTAAGAAATTTGCATTTTCAGTTTATATTCTTTGTTTGCAACTCATTATAAAGTCCTTGTGTCTGGCTAGTGTAACCTGGCCTCGTATTTGAAGTCCCACCTCGCTCAGAGAGTATACTTGATGTAGTGACAAATAGAAGATCTGTTATACATACAAAACTACAGCTCTGAAGAGATGAGACAATCCAAGGAATAATAAGAAGAACTCTCAGCGACCAAAATAGACATTAGGACTGAGGCAGAGCTGAGCCCAGTAAGTTTACACGAGTTTAGTAGGGAAAAAAAAAAATAAAATAAAAAAAATATCTCTGAAATGATAGCAGAATCCATACGGAAGAAGGAGAGAAGCAATTAACATGTGCAGAGAAAGCAAATTGACATCATGTAATTATGGATTTGGAATGAGTCAACAGGGCTTCTGAGGGAGTTTAGTGATAATTTAATGCATGCACATCCATTTAACTGGCAGCATACACACGATATGTTCTTATAGTAATGGTTTTGTGATTAGCACGATGATGGGAATAAGAATGTGAATGAATGTAAATGTTACGATTGTTCTGCTACCATTGTTTGCATGGTAACCATCAATAGAAACACCACAACTAAGATCTAATAATTATCTGCCCTCACAAGCATAGGGAAATGGATGGTCTGGTTAACAAAATGTACACTGACATGTACTATAAGTGTCATTTGCATAGTCATTTAATTCCCCATCAACAAAGAAATGACTGCAAACACAAAGGAAAAAAAAAAGGTTATTTTGTAGATTCAACAACTGTAGGTTAAACATCAAGGAATGTAAAACATTGCTATTGCATGTTGACACAAAAGTCCTGGAAATGCCTACATTTGAAATCCTGTTCTCCTGAGCAATATTATTATGTGACATTGTGATCACTGTTATCAGGATCAGCATAAACATAACAGCTGCAGATGTCTGGAATCTCAACCTGACCTGATGCCTCTCACAGGATCTAGTGTTAATCATATACGGACATATACGGAGTGTCCACCATCCACAACACACTGAACCAGACAATCATTGTACTGCATAGCACAATTCTGTGCAAATATAGAACAATGTAATAACAAACACTATGGAAATCAGTGGGGATGTGTTTATTGTTGACTTGACTGGATGAAAAAACACATGATTCTCAATAATCAGAAGCGGGCTGGAAAAAAAAAAATACTGTCCATTAGACTGATTCTAAAATGTTGCCTTCAGCTCCCTGAATAAGCCTGCTCACTAACCTAGAGGGAGGAGAGAATTTTTAAGCTTTATTTGATTTATTTCTGTGCAGAAATGCTGGATTGTTCTAGCAGCATGTAAAGGCATGAGCTTTGGGAGTAAACATGCACTTCCTTTGATGAGAAGCTGTGTTAGCTCCAAAGGCTAATTGCTTTAGTTTAGAGGTTAAAATTGTAGTAACACTATTGGAGAGTGAAAAAGGCCCAAATCAAACCTTAAATAATTGCCATTTCTACTCAAATATGGGATTTTTATTGCTGCTTATTGCTAGAGCTTGCTGAGTGCTGTATATATTTACATAACATGACACCATGACTTCTTCTGAACTTTTCATGTTTCAGATACCTCCAGCACAACCGAATCAAAGTGGTGAATCCAAACGCTTTCCGGGGCCTTTATAATTTAACAAGACTGTGAGTGTTCATTTTGACATTTACTACACCTCTTTGATCTCTTCTTACTCTATTCTCTATTGAATTCTACCGCTCCTTTTAGACGGGAACAGCGATGATGTGACACCAGTCCCCTCTGGTAGTCTGGATACGAGCCTAAGCATCCAGCTTGGTTCTGTCCAAGTGTATGTGCTAGGGTTGTGTTTGCCACTTGTTGTTTTAAGCGTCCTGGCCAAAGACCGAATCTCGTTGCCAGAAATTCAGGCTACGCTGCGGGTCTGCTTGTTCATTTGTTGTCATGTTTCAGTTTTTTGATGGAGACCCACAGAGGATAAAAGGCTTTGGGGATACTTTATGAAAACATTTTTATTTCTTTTTCCTCTCTCATAGATATCTCAGCTATAACAGAATTTCAGTATTGATGCCAGGAGTGTTCCAGGATCTACACAAACTGGAATGGCTGTATGTGTACCCCTCAGTTGTTGTATTCATTTCTACGCTAATTGATGAGATGGAACCGCTCCATCATGCATCTGATTAAATGAGCTTGAATCACAGGCTATGTCTTTCACGCATCAATTTGTATAACCCTGAACCCTGTGTTTAACAAAGCACCTCGCCTTTGCCTTACTTTCTGCTTAATGAGCCTTTCTTTTCCTCCTTTTGAAGGATTTTGGAAAACAACAAAATCCATCATGTTTCATCTCTGACCTTTTCTGGCTTGCGATCTCTTGTGCTTTTGTGAGTTTTCTCCTTATAGCTGGTTGCTATTTTAGTGGTTCTGTTTGGCAAGTTACTTTTGAAATGTAAATGATATTTTTAAATGAGTAGATGAGAAGGGGTTTTTTTGTGTGTGTGTTGTATGTGCGTCTGTGTCTGTGTGAGCTATCTTGATCTGTTTTTAATGGGTTGCAGGGTTTTGTTGAACAATGCTCTCACTAAGCTGGATGACATTTGCCAGGAGATGCCTAAATTAAACTGGCTGTAAGTACATCCTCTAAACAACACAGCACACACATTGTAAGATCTTTCATCTGTAGTTTGAGTACATTCAGAATGAACAGAAAATGTTGTCATTATTGAAATGTTCTCCAGTGATGTAATTCCTCGCTGTGATAAAATGTTCATTTCTGAGTTGTGGTTGTATGGATCGTTAAGATGTCCAGTCAGATGTTATTGGGAGACAGCTTGAATCCCATCATGTATTAATCCATAATTTTGCTGGATGCATGGTAATGGAGATGATTATGATGGTTATTTGATAACATCAGTAGAACTGATTGTTATCTCTCTCTCTCTCTCTCTCTCTCTCTCTCTCTCTCTCTCTCTCTGTGTGTGTGTGTGTGTGCGCGTGTGTGTGCGTGTGTGCTTGCAGTGACATGGAGGGGAATCAGATTGAGAGTGTAGGGAACGTGACCTTCTGGTCATGTAACATGCTGACCGTACTGTGAGTCCATACACTGCTTTCCACTTGTATTAGGGCAAAACTTTTACACAGTATCAGTATGCTTCTCAGCACTTTTTGGTAATGAAATGAATGAAAACGCCCTTACTCCATGTGCTTACCAGTTTTCTTTTCAAATCTCAAATCTGGGAAAAGAAGGTCAAGCAGCATTTCTTGATGCGAGTGTCTTTTTCTACATGCTTGTACTCTCCTTCTTTTTTTCTGTGGCCAGTGATGTGCAGAGAGCAAGGTGTCACTTTTATGTTTCGTACACCTTTCGAGAATCTTTCAATTTGGACAAATAGCACAAGATAACATTGAAATGTTAAGGTCAAATAAAGGTGCTAAACTATCTGGGCATAATCTTTTGGAAATACTTGTGGCAGAATCCTTTATTTTGTATGAGGTGCACTTAAATTTATTACATTTTTGTGAACCAACAGATAACTTAGAGCTTTATAGATGCCTATGACATTTTTTTTTAGTTCAAGGTAATTATGAACAAGACTTGATATATGTTTATTTATTTATTTAATTTTGGTAATCCAATCAGTTATGGTTCCAGCACATTCATTTTTAAATTGCTTTCATACTTTCCTCTTCTTTCATGCTAGTGTACTCCAAAGGAACAGAATTAGTCACATCCACGAGCAAGCTTTCACCCTGCTTCGCAAACTTGGCGAATTGTAAGTTGTTAACTATTTTGATCGCATACCATGACATCTGGTCAAAGTAAACACAGACCCATATTTTTTATGGTTATTTCTGACCTAATTTATGGCATGTTTGAGAAGGCAAATGAAGCCCTCTTTAACATGAACATGCCCAACACTATCGGACTAAAAGCTTCACTGCGCTGATCTAGAAATCATCTTTATTATTCTTCAAAAACTGTTACACTCAAGTGATGAATGAAGGTAGGAGATGCTCATCCAAACCAGTATTAATGCAGTGTGTGTACATGTAAATACACTCTCCACAGAGACTTATCAAGCAACAGAATCCAGGCAATTCCTCCTAATCTGTTTGTTCATCTTGAAGACCTACTGCAGTTGTAAGTCAAAATCCTCTGACAGCATCTATACTGAGATCCTGTTATTCATATTCATGAAGCTAACTCAAAAAGGAATGAAGTGTATACAGCGGCTGTGAAATCAGTCAGTGTTGAGTTTTAATGACTGGGACTGCAGAGTACACGTGCTTCTTTACATAACTTCAAACTGATCCAGTCTCCCTTTCCCTGCACTACAGGAATATTTCATACAACCCTATTCTCAACCTGCAAGTGGACCACTTTGACAACCTGCATAAATTAAAGTCTCTGTGAGTCATTTGCCATTCTATTTGATTCATGTTTTTTTTTCCTTTGATTCATGCAATGTTCGAATTGAAAAGATGGCATTTATAAATACTTTTTGATTTTGTAAACACTTACACAATCAGTGCCAAAGTAAGGCTTGTTCTTTAATTAAACAACTGAATGAACGATCTAAATTAGGATTAATTATTCAAATAGTTTCTGCACTGGGTTTTTCTCTTGGCTCCTGTTGTGTTCAGTATTCAAAGTTTTCAAAGAAAGTATTCAAAGTAAAATATAGCAAAGTGAAGGCACCTGAGCTGTAAAGACTGAATGTTTCAATCAACAGTCAGCCCTGTCTTCCCTGGGGCCCGGCACGAGCTCTGTCCTCATTCCTTGTGCTATATTATCAAGAAAAACATACATCTGTGTGACACTTAGGAGAGAGGAGAGCTGCAATTTCACTAATGCACTGGTTATGTGTACTCTCTGTTGAGGACAATGCTATTCCTTCAACACACACTGCAAGCACAGCCTTCTGTTCACTTCACTAGAAAAAGAAAAATTTTGTTTTAGGTCACACATCAAAGATTTTCGGTGAAATTCTTTGCCAAGAAAAAAAAAGGGAAAAAAAGGGAAAGCCACAGAAGGAGAGAACAGTGTTGTAATGTGAATAGCATCATGCTAATAGCCTCAGGCTTTTCAGGAGTAACAGCCCTGTGACAAAACCTTCTGTTTTTGCAGGAGCATTGAGGGGATAGAAATTGGGAACATTCATAGGCGTATGTTTGAGCCCCTTAAAAACCTGACGCACATGTAAGTGATTTTTTTTTTTTTTTTTTAATATATGCATCTTAGTATTTCTTCGAAAAGTCCACTCCACTAACGATTTGGCTGTTTTTTTTAGAATCTCTAATGAAGTCAGGACTGAGTCAGGTATTAACATCTGCTGGCCAATCTATCAAATGCTGTAAAGAAAAAAAAAAATCAGAATAAGAGCCGATAGCTGCCAGCGAGTTCCTAGTGAGATGTGATGAAATGAAGGAAGTGGAGGATATTAATTGAATGCTGTCTCCTTTCAGTTCTGCTCCTCAGATAAAACACTGCTTCTGCCATGTGCATTTTGTACTATAGTGTATTAAACATAAATCTTTGATTTGGATTGACCTTGCGTGTTGCCTTGTTAATTGTTATTCAGCTTTAGTGAACTGACTCATAAAATAAGCTAATCCTCATCTATTTTGTTCTCTTCTGTTCAGCTACTTTAAAAAGTTTCAGTACTGTGGCTATGCTCCCCATGTGCGCAGCTGCAAACCCAACACAGATGGCATCTCGTCTTTCGAAGACCTGCTGGCCAACATTGTACTGCGAGTCTTCGTCTGGGTTGTCTCTGCAACAACCTGCTTCGGAAACATCTTTGTGATCTGCATGCGCTCCTACATCCGTTCAGAAAACAAACTCCACGCCATGTGCATCATCTCTTTATGCTGTAAGAGCACTTTCCTGATCCCTTGTGACACTTAATTCCATAAACATAAGAGATTCCTAAAAAAAATGTTTTAGATGTGCAGTATATTAAAATATGTTTGCTGCTGATAGCTTTGTGGTATGTTATGAGTCATATTCATTGTCTCCTTTCAGTTAAAAAAATAATCTTACAAGAAACGGAGTCTAGGGCTGAATCCATCCAGCTTTTTAGAAAATATTGTAATGAGTCCTACATGAATGCAACATGTATGCTGTTACTGTATTTTGTTTCAATACTACCTCCTGTAGGTAGTCCTCTTTCCCAGAATTTCAACTGTGACTCATTTGGGGGGGGGGGGGTTAGCATCAAAACGTTTTCATGAAATAGAAATCCTTGATATGTTACATAGTCGTTCAAGTGTTCTTAGAATCGATTATAGAATTACAGAACCCGTTCTAAGAGGGCATGGCTAGAAGACCTAATGAGAGCAAGAAGCTTTTTACCCTCAGATGGTCTCTGATATACATGATGAACTTTAGAAAGTACATTCTACCATCCTTTTTCATGGTCAAACAGCTGGAAGTTGGCTGTTCATTGCGCTTTGCGAGCAAATTTGAACTCTTTTCAAAGCAGCAGTCTCCTTCCATGTTTTCTGATACACTTGATTGATGCATAGATGTAACAGACATGAAAGTGTGCACTTTCCATACATTCTCATGCCTTGGTAATAGCTAGAAATCCCTTGTGGTGGACAAACTACACTTGATCTCTCTGTGCATGGCTTCATCCCAATTTTTTCTCTCATTTACCTTAGTGTAACCTTTAGTGTAGTTGTCTGTGAAATGAAAACAACACTTTGACTTTCTGCACTTTGACTTTGTGCACTTCTGATATATATTTAATTGTGCCAGAATCAAAAAAGTCATCACAGTAGCTCAGCCATTTGTGTTTTTCCTGTTCATGTTATATCAGCTGGAAAGTGTTTGCTGGAATAGGAAGAGGGGACATCATGTAAAGGAATTCCTAAAAGCATCCTCTTTGATGCCTATATGCTTTGCCTCAGTGAGATATTGTCATTTATTATTCATTTGCTGAAGCTAAGTCAACACCCATCGTCCACTTTCAGCTCTGCGGGTTGTGTCAGTGAAAACATGCCATGCAGAACATTGACCAAACCCTCTGCCATCCCCTAAGTGCCAACATTTTCTCACTTGACAAGCGCTCCATCAGAGTCACCATGAAGGATGACTTAGGTAGGGCTTCAATGTTAAGGGTCAAAATCCCAAGCAATTTTGTACTTAACTCTTCCAGAGCAGCAACTTTAAGAAAAGGAAAGCCAGATACAGGACTAACAATCATGGCACAAGATAGGACAGATCTTAGATCCTTGGGTACAAAACAATGGCAAAGGTATTGCCAAGTCATGTGTGCCAAAATGGCAGATCTTATTGGCAGACACACTTATGACCATGTTTAGTCTCCTTTTTTAGGATTTTCTTTTCTTTTGGGGGGGGGGGGGGGTTAGAGCCTAGTTGCTTCTGTCCCCTGAGGTGAACAAACTTTACCCCATTCAGTGCAGACAACTGTTAAAAGGTTCCAGCTTAGCCACGTATGGAGAGCAACAGCAGGAAGGAAGTGGGTCACATCCATTGAGTCGTGGCTTGATACTGATCATCAAGCCCCACAATGGCTGTGTGCTGTATTTCAAGTTCATGCTTATTCATCAAAGGTTTATATGTAGCCAGATTGTTTGACCTCTTTTTGCTTCTTTGTTTGTATCCTAACCTGACTTCTGTTAAAACGGTTGACTTCTTTAAAGCCATACAGCAAACTGTACACGACTACATTGATGAGATACAGCGTCACACTGACAAACAGATAAAACAGACAATCTGCAGATACCCAAGGTTCTAATTAAGCCCTGATAAGGTCTTTATATTCTTCCAAGCATTTGTTAGTGTTTTATATGCAAACGTACTTGTGTGTATGTGTGTGTGTGTGTGTGTGTGTGTGTGTGTGTGTGTGTGTAATAGCACCCTTTAATTCTTTTGTATAATTCTATTGTAAAATATTTATACTATTTTAACTGAGACCAAAACATAGAGAAATAGAGTTATAGTGAATCATTGCAGAATTATTGAAATAGACTCTTTACCATAATGCTATCATACCGTAAGAGGGGATATTGGTAATGAGGACTGTATACTCCCTGTACAGGTGCTGATGGCCTGATGGGTGTTTACCTCTTCATGATCGGAGCCTATGATCTGAAATTCCGGGGTGAGTATAACCGTCATGCTCAGGCCTGGATGGACAGCGTGGCCTGTCAGGTGATTGGCTCTCTGGCCATGCTCTCCACGGAGGTGTCGGTGCTCCTGCTTACGTACCTCACGCTGGAGAAATACATCTGCATCGTTTACCCGTTTCGCTACCTGACCCCTGGACGACGACGCACCGTCACCATCTTGGTGGCCATTTGGATCCTGGGTTTCATCATCGCCTTCCTGCCTCTTGTCTGTAAGGGAGCTTTCCGGAACTTCTACGGGACCAACGGAGTGTGTTTCCCCCTGCACTCTGAACAGCCCGAAACCACAGAAGCACAGATCTACTCCATTGTCATCTTCCTGGGTGGGTGGCCATAACACCATGACTTAAGTCCTCCTTTGTTTTTCCTAGGAGCATTTTCCAAATTAGTACCGGGGCTGAGGCATTTCAAGGACTTTGTCACAAATGGAAAAAAAAAAAAAAACAGATGATGCTTAAGACTTTGTCATGCTTACAGCTATATTTGAATAATCCTTTAAGATAATTTGCATTTTGCTGCCAAGCCTCTCACTCTAAGAATATTTTCTTTCTTACAGTCTTCTATTCTTTCTAAAGTCTTTTATTTCTTTGTTTACTTCTATACGAGACAAAAGCAAGCCCAGAAAAATAACCAAAAGTCGTTTGGGAGGCTGAAGGAACGAGAAAAAGTGATTGAGAAGTTAAAGGAGGAACACTCCTGCCTTAATCTCCCAACATACTTTAGTAGCTATCTGTGTCCCACAGAGACAAGATCTGTTCCTGTTTTGTTTCCTCATGGCTATTTCTGGAAAGCATCCAATAGATGGTATTGTTGGTTAGCCCTCAATTTGCTTTGAGTGATAGAGGTCAAAGTAGGAGGTTAAGCTGAGATTTTTTAAAGGAGGTAGAAGAGCCACAAAAACCTAGCCTCGATGTCCCTCTTAAATTGACAGATTAATGGTTTCCTTTTCCATTCTCTTGCCTGTTCAGTCAAAAGCCTTACTGAAACTTTGGAAATAAAAAAAGTACATTTGTTTTAAAAGATGGTTGTTAGATATCCATCACAGATGACAAACAGCCTCTGTAATTAATTTTTCCATAAACTGTGCAATTTTTTTTTCTCTTAGGTTTGAATCTGGTGGCATTCCTCATCATCGTATTGTCTTATGGAAGCATGTTCTACAACATACAAAGAACAGGGACACAGACAACAAAATACAGCAACCACATTAAGAAAGAGCTGACCATCGCCAAGCGTTTCTTCTCCATTGTCATTACAGACTCTCTCTGCTGGATACCAATTTTTATCCTCAAAATCTTGTCCTTAATGGAGGTCGAAATCCCAGGTAAGCACTTTTTAGGTCAGCTCAGAATCCTAAGAGACATCAAAATGTCCAAGGGCAGTGCTGACCTGCTTCTGAATTTCATTAGCTTTTCACACAGTATCAATGTTTAACACCTTTGAAACCCTACCGCTTCTGTCATTTAATGTGAAGTATCCTTGACTGTATGTTTGGGGTAACCAACATGGTTCGGTGCAGCCCATGCATGTTAGCCGTTGTATGACTCAGTTAATTTAGGTAAAAAACACAGATGATGAGTTCTTATTCTATATTCTCCTCACATGTCTGGAGTCTAGTAAAGATATCTCTTCTCTGTCCTCCTAGACCAAGCCTCTTAGACAAATCCCTGTGCAATCTCTTTTCTGAGGTTGTCTCTGAACAAAAATCCATTGTTTCCCACTCCCCATACAGCTTATAAAACAGAACTCTTCTCTGTCTTCTTGAACAAAATTTAATGGAGAACCTTGTCAAACTAATAGCTCCTTCTTGTCTGTTCCACCCCAACTCAACTTTACTTAGGCACCATCAGCTCATGGGTGGTCATCTTTATCCTACCCATCAACAGTGCATTGAACCCAATCCTGTACACACTGACCACACGACCCTTTAAAGAGACTCTGCTCCAGGTGTGGTCCAATTACAGGCAGCGAAGGCCACTCCTCAGCAGCCACCCCAGCCATCTACCCTCCTTCACCTGGCAGGAGATGTGGCCTCTCCAGGAGAACAGTCAAACACTCACCTCCCCTGAGTACCTTGCCCACCCAACTGAGATGTCATGTGGTTCTGGGACATCCCAACTACTGCCAGTGGAGGGCGTAAATGGGACATGATGGATGGCCAACCATGCCTGCTTATGGCTTTGCCAGAGCCCCATTTTTCTCCAATACATACACTATTTGTATGGTAGTCAATGTTTACATGTATAACCACGCACTGAGGACAGGAGTTAAAATAGATTGCTCAGTTGCAAGGGAGCAGGGTAATGTGTGTGTGTATGTGTGTGTGTGTGTGTGTGTGTGTGTGTGTGTCTGTAAGAGAGAGAGAGAGAAAGAGAGAGTGTGTATGCGTGTGTTTGTGCTGTGTGAGAGTAAGGCTTCTGTTTATTCTCAGTGATTAACTGATAAATATTTAATTGTCTTAAGGGGACTTTTGTCAGATCATTTTATTTAAGTGGTCTGATGAGGGAGAAGAGTCACTGTCGGAATAACGGACTACAGCATTTAAAGCCACTGTTTATGTATTTCCCTTTGATGTGCTCCTGTTTGGTGTTGTTGTTGGTTTGATTTTATGTTATATATTTCCCGTAAGTGGCGATTTGTTTTTAAAATATGCAAACTCAAAAATCATTTAGATGTTCACGCCCTGCTATACTATACCTAGAGAACCTCATTATTAACAAATGTTCACCTATGTAGCACATTGTTCTTTGATGGTTCATGACTAAAGCTGTAATTAGAAATTATATAAGAGATTACATTACATGACCACAAACATCAGCACAAGCCTGTTCCTTGTGAGATGCCAATGTGCAGCTGCTTCTGGTTCTGACGTCCTTGGTTTTATGGACTGAATGCCATTCCATAAAGTGATGTGAAACTGTCATAACATCTCAGTGTACTTACAGTGTTATGTGTCTTTTGATTAATACGGTGAACACACAGGCATCGCCAGGTTTTTGTTTGTCTGTTTCTCTCTCACACTCTCGTTCCCCCACGATTGACTGAGTGAAATTTGTTCATATTGTCCTGATTTCCTCATGGATCAAAGAACAAATAATCCTATGAACATACAGTATCTCAGTCTCCTAGAAGAAGAAGAAGATGATGATGATGATGATGATGATGATGATGATTATGATGATGATGAAGAAGAAGAACAGGAGTGAGAACAAGAACCACTGTGATTTTCATCAGAGTGTGTATTGGTGTAATTTTTAGTTGTTATGTTTTCATTGTGGTGTGTTTTTTTATTTTCTCGTACTTTGAGCTTTGATAAAGAGTCTTGAGCCTGAGAGTCTGTTTTGAAAAGCTATTTGTGACAAGCACTGAGCTGCTGAACTAATTAAAGTCACTTTCTGGTGCAGATAAGGTGTCTCGCTTTGTGAGACAGTGATGAACATTGGGGCAGAAAAAGCTTTTAATGTTTGGTAACTTTCAGCCTTGATGGTAAAGACACTTTTTGTGTTCAAGACGGCTCTGTTCTAAGTGTCATGATAATCATTGATAGAACCATTAGTGTCAGTCTCTTATTACTTTTTCTTTCACGACAAAGTATATAATTTATCCTTGTGACACTCTAAATGTATTGTATTTCAGTGTTGTCGAGATTCTGAAATGGAGAGGATATTTTTTCACATTTCACTTTGACACCATTCAGTTACTGTCCAAATCATGGACTATAGAGATTCTCTTTGATTTTTAAAATGTATAAAATAAAGCTGAAAATGTATGTTGGGTATTCCTTGCTTCTTCAGATTTGCACTGCATTTCATTATTGAAGCATATTGTGTGGTCATCCATATAGTGTGTAGGAAACTTGTATTAATAGTGGCAGTACCCATGTGTGTAAGGCATGTAAGACATAGGTAAAAATCTGAAATTCTCAAGCTGTTTTTACTACACCATATACGTTTTTATTTATTCATTTATTTAATCGTTTCACTTTCTGGTACAAAGGAATACATTAATACAATGAATACAATAACAACGACACATTAATATCCGAGGTCGACATCAAAGACAGGATTCTGACAGTTTAGACCGAGTTCATTCAATCCATATCGCGATACATGGTCGCCAGTCCATCGCAGGGCACATTTTGTACACGTGAATGTCAAATTCTCTGTTGTGCATCTGTGACCATTAGTGTCAACTTTAGTGTGCACGAGGAGCTTGATTAATAGGTTTTCATCCAATCACCACTGTTTTACAAAACAAGATTGAACTTTTCAGTAATTCAGACATGCTGTCATGATAACTAGCCGAGGAACAAATGAAAATAAAAGTGGAGGAAAGCGGTACAGGGATCTAAAGTACCTAAATGCGTATTCTCCTTGCAGTTCGTCAGTTACACAACCACGTTGCAAGTGTCGATATACAAATCGTACTTACTAGGACAGTTGCTCCCCTGTCTTACATTACTCCTTTTAAAATTCTGCGTCTGTGAAATCAGCATGCAGAGCGCCCCCTGTGTAGTTGCATTTGGGAGTACAGCTAAAAGCTACACTGACTGCCATACAAAGGAACCTACCCTAAGAGGACTGCAACAGCGGAAGAACCTATCCTTTCTACTTGACGATCTTCGGATTTGCGCATATATCAGTTATTTTTGACCCTTACTGACACGCCTTGAGCGCGCCTGCATTGTGCAGGAGCCGCGCAAGTATCACACACACAAAACTGTCTGCGTTATGAGACTTATTTTGTAACCGGGTGCCACGGGGTGAAATTTGTTGTTCATATTGACTAGCAAAAGCACTCAGTGCAAACTCCAGGAGCGTCTGGTCAGATCAGCAGCTATATATATTGTGAGGCAGGATTTGGTGGTTAGCGAGCGAGCTAACAGAGCTATTCATTCGATGTTTCCAGCCAGCCGATATTCACTTCAAGGTACTGTCATTAACCCTGTCTATGCGAATTTAACATGAGCAAGTATTCCGCATTAGATTTGACCTTGCGAGACAATATTAAAACCCATTTATTTGGTCTGACATCAGTGGAAATACTAACCGCCAGGTTAGACATTTAATGCTTTTAAACTAGATTAATGGTTTGTTATCTATCTAATAGTGAAGCTTAATTACTAAGCATTTGCAGCTAACTCACAGACTCAGTAATGTAAGCTAGTGTTATGAATGACCAGCTACAAAGTAGGGCAAAGTTCATCATATGTGGGTCAATGTGTTGTATGCCCTTGTCCCACAGAAGTTAACCATTAGCTTCAAGAAAATCCGTCATATCCAAAATACAGCACATTCTGGTTGTCTGACTTATCTGTATTTGCTGTAAATCAGTTGGCTCTTAAAAATGTGTAATGTTTTGGCAAGCTCTCTTGCTACCCATGCTAACTGAATGCTTACCTAACCGAAAGGCCAACGATGCAGCTAATTAGCCAGCTAACCGTATTCATGTGTTTATGTTTAGTTCATTGGCCGTTTTAACAGAGCTTGTTCGATTTTATTCAGAAGTAGTAGATTTTTTGCATATTGTTGTCACGCTTCAAACACAATAGCAAGTGAGCGTGCAAGAAAACTGTCAGTGGTACACATTGAATAACCATTGTAACGCTAAGAGGGAGGATAGGTCGGCTAGATAACTTGGTAACAAGTGTTCGTTTGCACACTTTCTGTTTATTAGTAACGAGATTTGGCTTCTACACTACTTCTACTTCTTTCAAGCAAAGTTAGCTTCTGGGAGGTACTCGAAGGTCAGATGCAGCACATTAATCGGTTAATACTTAACTCTGCTTGATATGGATATGTTAGCGTAACGATAAGGATGTCAATTTTCTTGCCGGTCAAATTCAGTTATGGCCGGAACTCACTTGTTTATTTTTCAGCACGGCGTTGTATACGTGCATTGAAAGCAGTTCAAGGGGAGCATGTGGCACCACAGGCGTATACAACGTCTAGATGTTGCTCCTCCGCCCCCGTATCACGAATCACAACACATTACACGGTTTACCCCAGGGATAAGGATCCACGATGGGAAGGTAGGTTGTGTCCCTCCTGTCACATCTGAATTGTTTATGTATAGAGAGAACCTTTTTAGTTTTTACACAATGCAACATGAGTGTGCCAGGCACAAATACATAATAGAAGCTGGTCACTGAAAATGTACAGGATCCAATACGCGGTTCAAGCAAGGCACCACCCTGCCACCCAACCAGACAAATGATGTGACTTAAGTACACTTGGTGTAGGAGAAGGCCCTGCAGCTGAATAAATGCAGGAAGCTGAAGCATAGGCTCAGTTTTAATTAGTCAAGCGCATACAATCCGTGGCCACAGATATTTTGGCAGTATACTCAGCACATTCTCCCATATGGATCTCTTGAAGGAGTTAGGAACGAACTTTTTATGAGAATTAGATGCCCGCAATATCACTGATCACAAACAATCATCAGTGTGATGTAAGGTAACCTTGTCCAGCTTATCAGTAAAACCACGACTAAAAGATGGTACGTCCATTCACTCACTGAGAATGAATGGGGATCTGTCCTGTATAGTCAGAAGATGAATATAATCAGTCAGAAGATGAATTCTCAAGTAGACATAATGTATTAGCTCCAGACTGGTGCAGATTGGAAGCACAAACAGAGAGCCAGCAAATCTTTCAAAGTAAAATGAAACAGTTTCCATATCTCAGACAGAATGCTCTCAGAATACACAACAGGCTGTAGTCTACAGGCATTCTGTAGTCTACAGGCCAGGCAGTTTGTCATCTATAGACATTTATTTTTTCGATGTCAAGCTACTTATTTTCATTGACCTGTATCAGAAAAGGCTCAGTTGGAAGTGCTGAGCTTTTGCAGTATACCAGTCCACATATGATGAGCTCTTCTCTCTGCTTTCTCAGGCATGGAGATGGAGCGCTTTGCAGATGAGGCAGACGTGGTCATTGTAGGAGGTGGACCTGCTGGCCTGTCAGCAGCCATCCGGTTGAAGCAGCTGGCGAATGAACATGAGAAGGAGTTGCGTGTGTGTCTGGTGGAGAAAGCGGCACAGATCGGAGCACACACACTGTCGGGGGCCTGCCTTGAGCCCTCTGCCCTTAATGAGCTTTTCCCAGACTGGAAAGAGAGAGGGGTAAGTATAGAAAGATATATACATGCATCCACTGAATGAACTTTTTCTCAGGCTTCCCAAAATTGTGCTTATTTGCTTACTGTGTTTGCACACACACGCACATACATAATCTTATGTAATCCTGATCTGCCTTGAAACCATGGTATGTCACTGAAGTAGGTAAAGCAGAGAGACTAATATCCTGGGATATGGAATCTGTCAGATCCATATCAGATCTGTATCTGTCAGATTGTTTCCATCTTGCAGAAGGGAGCTGGGCGTACGTCAAGCATTTCTAGTCCATGAACTGAAATATCAGATCGAAATGTTCTTTTCTTCTTCTCGCTCATATTTTTGTCCTTGTTTTCAGGGGTTTGTCATTACAGTAGTTTTGATAAGCGCGACTCCAGTTGTCTCATGTCATTCATGTGTGATTTCATCCAAATAAATTATGTTTTGATGGATATTTTTTCAGGCCCCTCTTAACACACCAGTAACAGAAGACAAGTTTTCCATTCTGACAGAGAAATACCGCATCCCTATTCCAATTTTACCAGGTACAGTTCCACATCTGCTGCTTGCATAATATCCCCATTAGAGTTACACAATGACATACAATGAGAAACTTGCAATTTCCCACAAAAAAAAAACAAAACAAAAAAAAACGTATTATACATGCAAAACTGATCATAAGGCTTGGTTCTGGCAATAAAAGACATGAGTCATTTATCTCCAGAGGAAATCACAGGAATCACAGCTTGACAGGGTGTCCTGTTACTATTGCCAGGAAGAAACAAGGCTCTTAGCTGAACATTTACTGTAATTGTTGGGGGGTCTGGCAGACACATAAGTGAACACATTTATGTAATTACACTGTGAGATCACACTTCATTGAAAGATGGAATTGTTTTGTTCAGTGGAAGTCCATCTCAATCATACCCTGTCAAAGTACCTTCTGATTTTGTAATCTTTGTCCACTGTGAGAGCACGAGTAGTTTGGTTTGATGACTTTATGTCTGTAGGTCTTCCGATGAATAACCATGGCAACTACATAGTGCGTCTGGGCCACTTTGTGCGCTGGCTGGGGGAACAGGCTGAAGAACTGGGCGTGGAAATCTACCCTGGTTATGCTGCAGCAGAGGTCAGACTGTCCTCAGACAACACTCTCTACTCAGTCACACTCAAACCGTATAGACTCCTAAAGGTCGGCGCAAATGGAGCTGAAGTGTATTTGCCTGTTTTGATGTTGCGGTTTAGTGCTAGACGGTAGTGTATTTGTTTGTGTTGGATAACCTTTTTCTGTTTGAGAGCCCCCACCATCAGAATTGCTTTTGCAACCCAAGGGAATATTGGCCCTTCTTCTTCTGATCTTTGACTCATACAGAAGTAGGCATGGTACAGATTTCTAAAAATAGAGAGAGCACTTTGACTGTACTCGCAAATATTTAGTAACAGGCCTTAGATTTATATGTGAATGATTAGAAGCTAAAGCTTTGTGAGCTTGTCCCAACCAGATGATGCAGAGTACTAGGTGGTTTGTGTCAGCTCTGTGTAGTAGTCTATAACTAAAAAACTATGAGATTGGGGGTGCAGCTCAAAACTTTTCACTCATAAGTTGTTCATTAATCTGTTCCGTGTAACAATTAAATTTATATACTTTATATGTATAGTATGTATATATAACTTATATATGTATTTGCTAATAATACTATGTATGTCATGTAAGCCTTGAAATTGTTAATTGTTCTCAGAAAAATTCAAAGCATTCATTTCCAGGCCTTCCGTTTTCAGGTGTTGTTTCATGAGGACGGAAGCGCGAAAGGAATTGCAACCAATGACGTAGGCATCGCCAAGGATGGCTCACCAAAGGTTGGACACGATTTAGTCTTTTCTAATTGTTATTGAAGGAAGAAGAAATTCATCATCTAAGGCATTTTTCTTTGCCAAGCTTCCTTAAATGTAGATTTGTCTTTGTCCTTGCAACACCCCAGTGCTAATGTTCTCTGTCGTTTAGCCACGCGGTTCATTTATATTCATAAGAGGAGGTATTACAGCCGAGAACAATTCCACAAAGGTCTACTTGAAGGCCAGAATCTCCAAATGCTTCACTTCTGCAAAATGACTCAGGGGAAGAGCAGACAAGCCACAGTCTTCTCTCTGGCTCTGAATGAGGCAGTTAGGGCCTGAAACGCAGAAGCGTCTGACAGATGCCACTCTCTCACCTCATGTTCTTCCACTGTTTTTGTTCCACTTGCAGGATGTATTTGAGAGAGGCATGGAGCTCCACGCTAAAGTCACTCTGTTTGGAGAGGGTTGTCATGGACACCTGGCCAAACAGCTCTACAAACACTTCAACCTGAGGGAGAACTGTGAACCTCAGACCTACGCCATCGGCCTAAAAGAGGTTTAATGCCAACATGCCAATACTTTACTTCATATACGTTTATCAGGAAACGCCCAAACACAGTCCAGCGCATATTGTAGAGGGTGAAAGAAGGCGACCTCTCCCCCAGTCATCCAGTTCCCCCACTTCCACACAAATGAGCTCCTATGCAGTCCAGTCAGATGTGCCTGAGCACTTGCGTAGTGTAGTTAGATCTGCTTGCTTTACCTGCATAAATTCCAACTCTCCAAGTAGAGTTTTGTTTGCTTGTGAATCAATTGAATCATAAGAAACTTATTGTGTACAGTAGATTTACTGTTTTTGCGCAGTGATGCCGGTGTTTGTGGTCTCTGTGACTGTATTGAAGATGAATGTATGGTGTTGTGACTCCTCTCTCTAGCTTTGGGTGATCGATGAGAAGAAGTGGCGTCCAGGTCGTGTGGAGCACTCTGTGGGTTGGCCACTCAATAGGCATACTTACGGTGGCTCATTTCTCTACCACCTGAACGAGGGAGAGCCGCTGGTCGCCCTTGGCTTTGTGGTGAGTCATTCACAGTCCAGAATCATCCTTTTGGCGCCTCCAGACAGCTGGATTATCATATTAACCACTTTACGTAACCCCCATCCAGGCCTATTAAATCTGATAAGATGCACTGCAGATTAGTGCTGTGGTAAAATGCATATTTGGTGAAATGCTAATTTAGGTTCCCTAAAAGGAAACAGAATAAAAGATTCAATAGCTTGAGAGACGTGTTTGACCAAGTACCAACTTCAATCATTCTGGAAAGTACACGTTATATAATCACAATCCAATTTAAAGTGGAACATTTTTCGGGGGTTTTTGATGCACTAGAAGTTCTCAGATATTCAAAGACCATTTAACTGAAGTGAAAGTCTAAACTGAGGCCAGTTATGGGGCAAGTGTTGAGTGGATAAAATGTTCATGAGTGCATATTCAATGCAGCTGCAAAGGAAGATCTTATGTCATACTGATTGTGTGTATTTTATTGATGTGCAGGTGGGTTTGGACTACACTAACCCATACCTCAGCCCATTTAGGGAGTTTCAGCGTTGGAAGCATCATCCTTCTGTTGCCTGTACTTTGGAGGGGGGCAACAGGATAGCTTATGGAGCCAGAGCACTCAATGAGGGGGGCTTCCAGGTACTGTGGGATTGTGATTTTGATAATAATACATTTTATTAAAAATGTTTTTTCCCCTGTAGTGTTGTGTAGTGATATTACTACAATTGTTGAGTGTGTCAGGGTTGTTTTTGTTTTAGAAATCTTTCTCTCTCTCTCTGTGTCTCTGTCTCTGTATCTCTCACCTTTCATCTCTCCTGTCACTCATTTCTGCATCCCTCTCCCTCTCTCTATCTCCCCCTCTCCCCCTAGTCGTTGCCTAAGCTGACATTTCCTGGTGGGATGCTGATAGGGTGCAGTCCAGGGTTCATGAATGTGCCCAAGATCAAAGGTACACACACGGCCATGAAGAGTGGCATGCTGGCAGCTGAGGCCATCTTCAAAAAAATCACAGATGACAACCTCGATTCCCAGACAGCAGGTGACCCGTCCGAACCCCCGTGCATACTAATACACACACACTCCCACACACACACACACACACACACACATACAACATACAGCCATGCAAAAGCTATGCAGTCAGTGGTAAGAGCTGGAGTGACTGTGCAGGGCTACCAGTGGAGGTAACGTGCAGCACTAATGGGGACACTAATGCATTTTTTTTCTTAATAAATAGTTTAGAACTGGAAAAAGGCACCAGAACCCAAATAAAGTCTCCTTGGGCCTGACAGCCTGGCCTCAGCTACTTACAAATGAGATTTACAGCCTGCAGGGTTTAGATGTTAGTGTTAATGTCGGAACAAGACTTAGAAAAATGCAAAAGATATATCGATTTTCACAAGGGTGTTTAAAAAAATAACAGAGGATCCGTCGTTACCTCTGTTTATGTCGTTCTAATTTTTGCTGTAGGCTGACCTGTTTTACTAAACATCACAACACTAGCAGACCCATAAGAACAGAAAAGGAAAAAAAAAAAAAAAAAAAACACAAAGCAAATGAGAATCTAAAAAAAGGTGGCTCTGTCGGTGAGCCGTTATCCGCAGGAAGCTCTTTGTTTATATCTGCTGTTCTACTGCCTCCACTGAACCATAAGCCAACAACAGTCAAAAACTCATAATTGGATGATTGACAGGTGCACCAGCCAACCATGCCGTAGAGCAGACACCAGTCAATCAGAGCACAAGATGTGCTATGGCAAACATTCCTAAAAGAGGAAACAGTCAGTGACTTGAGGCGTCAACAAGCCAGGTTTAGTAACATAGAGAAGACTGTAAGGGTGGTCTAAATCACCCAGATTATCAGAGTAGCCCTGAGACAGGAATTTACTTTAGATCTTGATCTGTGTGCAGCCTCCATTAAAAAAGTCATGTAAAGGAAAGAACATCATGGTAAAAAAAACCCCAAACTCTTCACTGATTTCCTTTCATCTTTTTTGACTGCCTCTCTTCAATAGAAAATGTCAGACACAGTATAAATCTCACAGAAAAACATCAGTCAGGATAATAAAGCAAAATACCTTAGATATAGTGATAGTGCCTGCTTTTGTCTTTCAGTGTTTTTTTTTTTTGTTTTTTTTTTAATCCGTTTCTGTAATAACCTCCCAACTATATTCTCAGTGAAGCCATCAGGTGAATAATTATGTATATTACTTTGTGTGTGTAACACTGACATACGCCTGTCTGGGTTTGTTTATCAGAGTTGTTGAACATGTCTTTTCTTAATTCTCCTTTAGGAATCCATGTTCCCGAATATGAGGAAAACTTAAAGAAGTCCTGGATCTGGAAAGAGCTATATTCTGTTAGGAACATCAGACCATCTTTCCATAATTACTTTGGTCTTTACGGAGGGATGATTTACACAGGAATATTCTACTGGATCTTCAGAGGGAAAGAGCCATGGACCCTGAAGCATGCTGGTGAGAGAGCACAGTTCACTCATACCACTGCACAATACTGTTCAAAACAAGCCATATACGTTTGTATGGCAGGTTATGTGTCTAGTTTGTTGTCCAGATAGACTTCTTTTTAAACAGTGTTAAATAGCACCGAGATAATCTGTTGATTTTTCTTGAAATAGATTGATCCCTAAGAGCTGAGCTGGGCACACCAGCAGACTTTTGATCTAGTTTTGGTAACATGCTTTCATAATGATAGGCATGGACTCAGCCCAGCTGAAACCAGCCAAGGATTGCACTCCCATTGAGTACCCAAAGCCAGACGGGAAGATAAGCTTTGACCTGCTGTCCTCTGTGGCACTGAGCGGGACCAACCACGAACATGACCAGCCTGCGCACCTCACGCTGAGGGACGACAGCGTTCCCGTGGCACGAAACCTGGCCATCTACGACGGGCCCGAGCAGAGATTCTGTCCCGCAGGTACGCGCGCTCATACTCTCACAGCCGAAAAATACAGATACGCCCCTGGTACACTCATGAACACGCAGTCAGTCCTGCTTTATGTAAGCTCGAGTGTAGTAGTGGTAAGTGAAAGAGAGAAAGGCTAATTAGGTCTTAATGTTACTGTCGAGATGTTCCTTAGCTGCATATATCACAAAGTTATTGCCAGCTGTACGTCTTTGAACTTGAGTTGGTTCTTGACCAGGTGTTTATGTTTTATTGTGTGGGAGAATACGAAAGCGGCGGAAACAGTCAGTCTGTTTAGTTTTTTCTTTTTCTCTTCTCCTCTTTCAGGTGTGTATGAGTACGTTCCTCTGGAGTCAGGAGATGGAATGAGGCTGCAGATCAATGCTCAGAACTGTGTCCACTGCAAGACATGCGACATCAAAGACCCCAGTCAGAACATCAACTGGGTCGTGCCTGAGGGCAGCGGAGGGCCAGCCTACAATGGCATGTGATTTTTTTTTTTTTCCCCCTCTCCTGTTTTTTCCGGCATATCGTAGTGGCTTTTTTGTGCCTGGCACTTGGACTTTAACGAACACTATTCAGGGCTAGTTGTTAACAAAATTCCAATGGACTGTACAAAATTTCCCACGTGCCTAGAGAAAGGAACAGAATGTTTCCATATCCAACCCGATATGGGCATTAAGTGAAACTATGACAAAGGGGCTTTGTGTGTTTACGTATGTGAACTGTACGGTTTGAAAAGAAACTTCGACCGGTATTATATGTTACGTATTTGTATGACCATGATTGTCTGACAATTGTCAAATGAGAGAATCAGTGTTTCTGAGTGGACAGCAGGGAAAAACTGGGTGTTGAATGAAGGTGGTTGTTGGATTCATGGCATGACCTAATGCAAGTACTGTTAGCAGCTTGTCGGGAAGAATGTGTATATAATATGACTTAATGAACCAGTTTGAATAAAGACATACAACTGTTCAATAGCAGGAGTATAAACAGGTAGTCAAACACACCGTACATCAAATTTGAGTTGCATTTTAATGCACTGACTCAAACTGGACACAACCATTTCTGACATCGAGAAAAAACCAAAAGACGTTTACCTTCAAATTAGCAAGTAGATGAACAGCAAAGAAAAATAAATATCAAAACATAAGTTATAAAACTTAAGTCTTAAAGGTCAACCTGTTCCTTAATGGAAAGATACACAACTTTCCACAACAGTCAAAATAGTAGTGAGAGGTTTTGAACTCACTTAAATTGCATCAATAGTTTGCCCTACACACCAAACATACACAGGTTTTCAATTTATCTAGATATGTATGTTATTCAACAGGCAACATACATCCTTGTTTAATATTTCTCTCTTTAGACTGCATGTCATATCACATAATATAGGTGCATTGGTTTGCCTTACATCAAAACTGTGAATGAGGACTCAAGAACTGAATTTTTGAAGTGCTGAATAAATGTGTGTGAACACTTGAAGGTAGATGGGTGTACAGGTAGGTAGATGTGTTGACATTTTTTTCTTTTTTTATGCAAACATTTTGGCGTAAATCTTTTTCTCTTTCTCCTTTTCCTCCTTTACTTTCTGCTTGACTCTTTGCATTTCGTTTCCAATCGCTGTGGAGAAAACGAGAACAGTTCACGTCAGAGTTAAGGTGAAGAAAGTCTGCTGTAAAATTCACAGTGTAGCATCCTCTAATCGACATTTTTACTACCCAAGTGCGAAAACAGATTTCTTCTCACCTTTATCATCTGGTGCAATTTCCTGTGCTTTCTTAAGATCAATCTGTAATTTTAAAATAATACAAAAAAAAAAAAAAAAGATAACACGCTGAAAAACATAAAGGACTTGGAAACACCAGTACAACAAGATTTAATGGCAATTTTTCTACAAGTGCAGAAAGTTCGATCCGCTCTAATGACTGTGCTCAAAAACCTGTTCAGACATATTGATTTGTAGACTGGTAAAAAAGGCAGAGAGTGGTGAGAAGATGGCTTAGGTGTGTTTATGAATGAGCTATTTTAAGGTGGAACACTCTAAAGCAGAGATGAGCTGATCCTCTCATAGTTAAAGCTGAGTGGTGTCACTTATCTGTTGTGAGCAACAAAAGGACAGCCAAGGTGAGAAAGAGGAGAAGAAAAAAAATCAAGCCTGTGTGTATATGAGCTTTTAACAAGCAACACAGACAGGTGTGCTAAGACACGGTGTCCGTAGGCTATAATGAGGTGTAAATGTTTGTGTGTGTTTGTGTGTGTGTGTGTTTTTACCATTGCCTTGTTGAACTCCTTCAGTCCCTGCCATGCTTGAGCTCTCCTAAAAAGCGCTTTGGTATTTGTGTTGTTTAGTTCCAGTGCCTGAGAGGAACACACACAGCTTTATATAAAGAATGATCAGTAGTTAAGGGGAGTGTCTCATAAATAAAACTCTCTCCACTGTTACAGGTATATCTGAACTCTGAACCTTTATCAGAGTAATACATGTTTACCTATGGACACATATTATCCAAGTGTAGAGGGAGTGAAAATCCAGTAAAGGTCACTGTGGTAATATGTTATATGACAAGTTTGGACTGTTACGTGATACTCATATGCTTTCCATGGACAGCTTATATATAGGTCTCTGTTTTGCCCTGTTATCCAATGTCCCTAACTGTCCACTGCGACAGTTGCACCAGTGACTGATTATTAATCTTCTAACTCAGATGCAACCGGACACCATTTCGGATCCAAGGTGTCAGCAAGCCCACTTTACCTCGTCACAGCTGTCTATAGCCTCTTGCCACAGTTGCATTTTAAGCTTGCATGCAGCTGTGTTGAGAATGCAGCTCAGGGCAGTGGGCTCCAGCTTCTTCTGAGCACTCTCGTCATCCACCGTGTCGCCACACACCTCCAAATACCTGCAGCACAAGCGTGTTCATAATTTAAGAGCTCCCCTTGATTCAACACAGCTCTTGTGTTTAAAGAACTGATTTAGTTTATCATTGTTAATACAAGTGTGTAGAAAATCAAGGATCTAATTTAATCTCCCTTATGTCTGATAACTTTGAACAAACATTTATCTCGACTGGGAATATTTACCCAGCTTTTTGTGGATTCAAATTAATGAATGCAATATTCAGCAAAACCTCTGCAGCCTAAACTTGCATTTACCTGACTGATGTTCACGGTGTATCCACAGTATATGGGAGAGGTGAAAGAGGATCACTGAATGAGGATCAGATAAGTTAAAATGAAGGGCAACTTACCTGAGTGCTTTAGAGTACTTCTTAACAGCCGACTGCCAGTTCTGACTCTTGAAAAAGTTATTTCCGATATTTTTCACATCTTCAGCTACAGCCAAAACTTTATCGACCTAGAATAAATAGCATTTCAAGTCGACAAAATTACAACCTGATGTTATAATTACCAGCAGTCTTAATGAAGCATTATGAAGAGTTGCTAAGAATCATGGTGAATTAAATGGCCATTTTGCCTTTATCTATATCTAAAATTCTCACAAAATTTCTATGCGAAGCATTAGAACCGTATTATATGTAATATCTTTCCTATGCTAGGGGAAGAAAATGATGGGGTGTTGTATTTTTTAAAAAAAATTCTCCAGGTTTCTGGACTTGGTTTTTCCTCTATGACAGGTGAAGAGAAATACACACATCTTTGAAGTCCACATCCGAGTCCTCCGGGAAGTCCGGGTGTGCATCTCCTGAACCGTCATTTGGAGCTACACCCCAGTCATCTCCTGCCTTGTGTTCCCCACAGTCTGCAATGATGCAAGGCTGTCACAGAAAGTGAAAGAAAGAGACAGAAAGTTACCTGTCAAGACCTGGTCTACATTCAGCAACATATTTGGAACCAAAAAAAAAAGTAAAATGTGCATTCTAGGTGCTCTGCAGGAGTGGTGAACAAAAACCACTCAAACATATCTTAGCTGCCCTCTTTTGTTGTTAAAGTATAACTGATTAATCTAGTCACAGCAAAGACACTAATTCAGTTATCATCAGATCTTGCTTATGGGAGTTTACTGTGTTTGGGATTGTGCCAAAAGCTACATTCCTACCACACCATACTTTAGTGCTGCCAGAGTTATCAGACTGAAACCATATATTTTAACTATCGACAAGGCAACATACTATTATCCTTATCACGTATTGTGTGCTGAGGATTATGAAATAAAGGCCTTACCTTCACAGGTGCATCATCTTTTGTTTCAACATTTTCAAGCATCTTGACCACCCCCATTCCTTTAAGCACCTGTCCAAACACAACGTGTTTGCTGTCCAGGTGAGGGGTAGGCACAGTGGTGATGAAGAACTGAGAGCCGTTAGTGTTGGGCCCAGCATTGGCCATGCTGAGAAGACCCTCCTTGTCATGCTGAGGGAAGAAAAAATAAATTAAACATATTTCCATTAAATACATCTCCTTCATTTTCAAAAAAAAAAAAAAAAAAAGTAAAAACATCAGTTAATTTCAGACATGTTCTTCAAAACAAGGATCATCCATTAAGAGCACAGCACTGAAAAATGATGAGTGGTGTGTATGTGTATCTATTTCAGCTCAGAGCAATTAGTGAGAAATGCATACAATCTTGTCCCAGAAGAAAAGGCTTATTTGGAATTAATTAACTGGTCAGAGCTCTTCACCTTGTAGTGGAAGTTCTCGTCCTGGAACTTGTCCCCATAGATACTCTCGCCTCCAGTGCCATTCTGATTGGAGAAATCTCCTCCCTGAACCATGAACTTTTTAATGACTATAGTGAAAGACAAAATACAAAATAAGCCACAGAACACAGTACAGCTTAAATTTAATAGTCTTGCGCTCAGTTATGGTATCTAGAGGATTGTAAATTTAGCATTTAAATGATGACAGGACTTCCCTGTGGACGTTCAGGCTCCTATACACACTGCTAGTATTTATAAGGGCTCAGAAGTGAAGTACAATGACTGATGACTGAAGTTATTCTGAAAAGTCTAAATAGCATGCCTTCTCCTATTCAGAAAAGACTCTGCCTGATCCATGGACGTCTTACATATCAACATCTGCAATGCAGTCAGAGGAGTCTAATTCATAACACTGTTATTAACTCACTTCGGTGGAAAGGGCATCCTTTGAAGTGTAACGGCTTGCCAGTGCTTTGACCGACACCCTTCTCGCCGGTACACAGAGCACGGAAATTTTCCGCGGTCTTGGGTACGACATCAGCGAAGACCTCGAAGACAATGCGGCCAACTAGAATGCAGAACAATCTTCAAGTACTGTCACAGATCAGCCAATAAATCCAAGGTTTATAAAGCAATATTTAAATACTACCGACAGTCTACACTAAGTAACATTCTCGTCAGATATGCAGAAACTGCCCATTAAGTTAAATATATTCAGAACCAAGGATCACTTCAGGTAACACAAGAGATACACGTGCTCTAAATGCAGTTAGCAAATATGGGGGACTCCTATCGATAAGAAGCTATCTTGCATATCAGTTCATCAACTTTCTTAAAAATTTAGGAGTACATCTACAAATAAAGCAGATCTTATAAAATGCTGCTCGGCATGCAATCTAGATTTTAAACCTGCTCTCTGACTTGTGTTGTCTAGCCAGCTAGCTCATGTTGCTTAATAAGACTGGAGCGATATGGAGAGCTTTATTGGAAAAAAAAAACCTAACCTCGTTCACCACCAATATCTACATCAAAGAAAACTCGAGGATTTTCAGGATTTCCAGGCTTGTTGACAGGTGTTGGGTTTGACATTTTGATAATATTTTGTGGAGATCACACTTCCTTGCTCGCTCAGAGTCCAATCTTATCCAGTGCAGGTTCCTGGCAGAGACTAGAATATTCCTTCCTTAGTAACATCAATTGCCGCCCGCTAGCTCAAAATTGATATATAGCGCCATCTACTGTTTTGGAGTTTTAAAGGGCTGGGACTAAGCGTGACCATGCAAAGTACTTCGTGTTTTGTAGCCAGCCAGAACGTTCTTCAGCATGTGCTGTATAATTGTAATCAGCCTGAGAATTAGATGCTCGCCCACAGTTGTAAGAACTTTAAAATAATAATAATAATAAAAAAAATATATATATATATATATATATATATATCAAGGTCAGGGATGGGGGAGTGGGCCATGTACCATGCAAGGTCTCTTAAGGCCAGAACAAGTAGATGAAATGCTAAAAAAAGAGATAAATGAACAAAATAAAATAAGAAGAATAATATCAATGCGACTGCCCTTTGAGATACTCAGGGAGCCAGACACGCACTGGTTTAGTGAAGTCTTGGATCTGAACAGTGTTTGATTATAGGTAGACACTAATGGTTGGTTTTGTGAATGGGTGTTTTCTGACTCACTATATGATTGTGAGAATCACTGGGGAGTGCCTGCTATTGACTCTCTGAACCTGTTGAGACACTAAGAGGATTTGTCTCGGTTTGTGTCAGAGTTTCCATTCAGGACCTTAGACTATATCACTTTCATCACAAAGACACACAGAACAACAAACTCAGAGGGTTGGAAAATTAATTAATTTCTATTCAATAAAACAAACTATACTGGATTGCTGTGGTCTTCAAATGGATTTCAGAACTGGTTTTTCACTTTGTGCATGCTGAGAATGTCCATTCAATGATAAGCTGCCGGCAATCAATCGTCCACTGATGTATGTGTTTTCAAATGGCTAGAGCTACCAAATACAAAATGAAGCCAGAGTAATTACACACCATCAGACAGTTATTTCATGATTATTTAGTTTAAAGGAGTGTTAAGCCTTTCATCAAATACTGTGATTAAAAAAAAATGGTACATGGTCAAAAATTTTCTGCTGAATTTGCAGTCATGACCAGTCACAGTAAGCTTTTACTTTTTAACTACCTTTCATCTTGAGAACAAGAAGACAAAGAAGAAGAAGAAGAAGAAGAAGAAGAAGATGAAGAAGAAGAAGAATACTATGTTTGTATTTGTTTTGTTTTGTATGCTTCATAAAGCATGACACTTATCCATCGGTTCACTGGTCACTGTTTAATAATGATAAGAAAAGTTGGAGTATTTGTTGTTATCTCTTGTCTTCTCCATCAGCATAAGATTCGACCTGGCTGAGGCAAACACTGTCATCTACAAGTGTCAGTTCACTGTAACTTTGGAAAACTGACACCAACACCAGACCTGTCCTCTGTTTTTCTCTGAGTCAACCGTCTTTTCTGTATGGGAGAGAAAGAAGCAAGTGACAAACAGTGCAAACTGAGGGCATCTAATCTGATGATCTTATTATTACATTTCGTACATACTGCATGTTTTTAAAATTAGAAAATACATTTCATTTTGAGGGTTAGTACCGGAACATGAATATTTCATGTGACTATCTTTGAACCATCTTGCAAGATGCTGTCCTCTTCTATTGTACAACTCTGATATAAATAACCATTTTCAAACATTATTTTACAAAAAAGAAAAAATGCATAGTGTTTCTAATTACCATATCATATAGAAAATACCACAAACACAGATGTGGTAGAGTCCTATTTAAGAATCTATCATCTGTGTAATGCTTCAAGAAAATATCTGCCTATTCCAAATATATAAAATATATGTTAAAAATATATGAGTACTTTCTTTCCATGAAGAGTTTGAGACTGATTATCCGTTTCCGCAGAGCTCATCTGCATGTGGTGGGTTAAAATCTTACCTTGCTGAGAAGGAACTCTTTGTTATTGTCCTGGCTGTAGTTATCATAAGTGCTATGCGACCATGCTAGCCTTCCTCGAGCTCCTGCTGGCTGTTTGTCTAAGAACTGGGGCGGAGCATGCCTGTATGTGAGGAAAGTTCTGAATTATAGATAGCAAAGAGAGTAGTTTCTCTTCCCTATTCACTGAGCACACATCCTGTTTACAAGAGCATCCCACTCTCAGGTAATGAGAGTGGTTTCAAGGTAATACAACTCCACCCTTTTGAAGAATGGTTAGTGATATGGCCTACCATGGATTTTGATATCTGTGAGTGATTCTGTCCTCTATGGCAGAGCGAAACTCAGCGCGCTAAGAAATGGAGAAAGGAGTCTGAGGTTATTCAATAAACTAAATCCAGAGAATGTTTATAGGTGGATTTGTGAACACATAGGCCTGTCTTCCAACATAGCCTACATCATATTGAAATATATTGTAACCAACTGAAATATAGTGTAAATCATAGTAGAGTTTGACTCAAAATCTGAACTGTTGACGTTTGACAGAAAATGTTCTGTCAATGGCAGTCTGATGTCTGTTTAAGTAACTATGAAAACACCGGGTTAATGAAAGTTTTAATGAACTTGCACTTAGAGCATGTAGTCATTTAACTAATTATGCTCGGTCTCGGGCATATTCCGGTCAGTGTAGCATGTCATTTCGTCTCTTAATCATATTCACCACCTACCTTAATTTGGTTATTGCTCAGCAGGATCCTACCGTTCAACGTGCCGCAGTACTGTACTCCCCAGCCTACCCCACCAATGTAGCAATGCTTAGGCAAGAATGGCGGCGCGCAGGGCGCAGCCCGGCATAAGTAATTCAAATCTCCAGTGCTCTCTGGAGATAAGGGGCCGATTCCAATGTGTCGGGGGAAATCGCTCAGTCTTGCCCTATAATCTCCAATTCCGTCTGGGCCTTGAGGAATACAGAGCCCAAAATCAATTCCCCTTGTAGAAATTAAAGCATTAACAGCCTTCTGCACACAGGAATCCGAAAACATAAAAATGGTGGAAAGACAATATTCGTTTTTTATTACTAAAACTAAATATTAAAGTAGAATCTATGAAATTAAATGGTGACAACTTCGTTTGGTCGCCGACCTACGGCTACGAGATATGTCATTTTCTTGGTCACAGAGCAACGAGAGATACCATGAAATGTATTTATCAAACAAACTATCAAAAAAAAAAAAAAAATCCAACTTTTGGTATCCTACAATATCAAACGGACGTCTCGTGGTTCTCACAAAATACCCAACCTGTGAAAAGTATTCTTTGCCCAGACGCTCGCGGGGCTTTTCGGCCAGTGCTGGGCGATGAGGCTGGGACTCCAGGCATTGTCTTGAAATTGGCTGACTAAACTGCCTTTAGATAACGATATCAGTAGAGAGCACAGCCTCAACACCCCTGCTGCGAGTTCTACCTGAGGGTGAATTCGTCAAGCAAACACTAGAGAGAGGGTCACTTGCGGTTGCCATGGTGTTAGTTGCCACAGTATTCGTGACTAGTAAGGGGACATGGGTCACCTGGGCGTCTAATAGAATTGGATTCGCAACAGACTATCGAACAGTCTGGTCACATAGGCCTAATTAAAGCGAGTAGTTAGGCTCATGTGTAAGTCAAGAACTTTATTTGTTGATTCATTTGTTTAGTTTTATTTAGGCTACGTCAGAGCTAAACGGTTTAAGCCGGCCACACCAAGAGTATCTACCGCTCTCAAAGAAAACTTGATTATGTTTCATACTGGCCACGTGGATATTAATGGCAAGCTTCTGGACCAACAATCTCTATTTTGTGTTGATGTAGCTACAACTTTACTGTTAAGACACTCACACACATACACAGAGTCTGCGGCATCCTCGTGGTGTTTCCTTATTGTTTGCTTTGGCACCAGGTAGGCTACATCACGCAGCCCGCCGAGCACCACATGGGTGGGCGGTTATGCGGTTTAACTGAATGCTCAACCTCACACCTAACAAATATGTCAGTGAAATGTCCCGTGCCCGTGAAATGTCAGTCTTCTGCATGGTATTTTACGAAATAATCCGAACAAAATGAATCGACTGAGTGTAGACTAGCCTTGTGAACTTTCGTGTGTGGACTTTTCAATTTGAACTGCTTCAGCAACTTCTCTGAGAGGAGAATTAACGTACGATTTTAAGATGAAGATGAAGTACCGCTCCCGAAGTCTTCAGCTGTCGTTCCAGTTTCGCACAGTGGGTGGCGTCAGAACACAGCATTTGCAGGGTATTGTTCTGTGGGTGCATTATTCTGCTGAATGGACTCGCCCACGAACCTTCTCCTGGGGCAGTCACCATGGTGGTGGCATATAACAGCGAACCGTGGCGGCGGACCTTTCGTCACTTTTAAGGCCAGAATTGCGTGTGTAAAT
This sequence comes from Chanos chanos, assembly GCF_902362185.1. Lineage (NCBI taxonomy): Eukaryota > Metazoa > Chordata > Actinopteri > Gonorynchiformes > Chanidae > Chanos > Chanos chanos. The sequence continues at coordinate 33,423,296 of NC_044495.1, read as the reverse complement.
GAAGACTTCAGCCTTCAGTTCGTTAACAAAACGGTTAAAATGGACAATCTTTCTGTGTCTGGAATTCACATATTGTTTTTACGCGGCAACCTGGATATGGAGAATAGCAAAGAATACGACGGAATGTTAGAGAATGTTTTCTCTTTGCATGCTTAAATATATTTGCAATCTAATCAGAAACGTGTTACACCAAGAGAGAACTGCTGTCATCTGACAAGTGGGTGTTTCAATTGCATCCGGAACACGGACCGACTAACTATTTTATCCCGTTGACGTCCAATAGGATTGGATAGGGGACATCAAGAAATACCGGGGCTCAGGCTGTGGCCTGAGGACACAGCCTCCAGTTAAGGCAACTCACAATCACATACTGACACCGTATTTTGCTCTGTCAGGGCAAGATTTTGAGGACTAGTGATTTTTTGCTTGGGATAGCTGGATATTTATTTTACTCCCTCGTTTTCAAAACAATGGCGTCTTACGTGGATAATAGCTTTCGTCAGGCGGTGATGATGAACCCGGCTGAAAGAACGCAACAGGTCAGAAAACTACCCTTTTAATCATTCATTGTGTCAACAGCAAGTTGAAATGTACCACTGCCTTGCAGCATTTGTGCCGGTACCAGCTTTGGTCAGTGCTGGAAACAAGTTAGCATTTGGATACAGTTTCCCTAGCGGCTACAGTGTTTCCATCATTCCTGTTAGCTGCTATCTGCAATGATAATCAATGCTATTTAGCAGACTATGATCTGATGGACTGACTGGCTTTTTAGCCAGTGTGGCAACACGCTTTTCCCGTATCATAAATCACTGTAGTTATTGCCTGTATTAAAAATTCAACGTGGTAAAGTCTAAATAGCTTTCCCCGAAAGAGTCTCTCGATTTTAACCTTAAATGTCACATCTGGCTTTTCTTTGCTGAGAAACGTAACCAACGTAATCTTCCTCTCACAGTGACATTGCAGGTGAACAGAGGTTCTATGACAATACATCTTCTCTCTGTTGTCCTGTGTTCTCAGTTTCAGCTACAGGAGTGTGTGTTGTGGTTAGACGTATGTGTAAAACAATTAAGCTGTATGTATGGCTTGTGCATTACACATAAATACTACCCAGGCTGGTATGTTCCGTTTAATTTTCAGGCAGTCCACTGTTGCACCGATATGCTTTATTGTTGCACCGTCGTTTCGTCTTATTGTCTTTATAAAACGGTTTGTCAGTCACTTTGAAGGCTAATGTTTTAGGTTGGAACGCACTTTCCCCCACAAGCCCACAGTATTGACCCTCATGTTTTGGAAATCAGTGATAGTACGACAATAGGCACCACGAATCGATACCAATTAAATGATGTTGCAGGCAAGCCAGTGGTTGTGATACGGGATAGGCTAAACTGCCTTGCCAGACATAAAGGAAACAATGCCGGCTTTCTCTGCCCAAAGCGTCTACCTGTGATTCAGGGGGACAGTTCATTGTCGCCTGAAAATTTCTGAAGTGTCAGTCAAATATCAGATGCTAATGAGGAAATCTGAGGGACTGTGGACCCCTGAAATATTCACTAGCAATATTTCTCTGGAAATCCTTTGTGTACGCTCCCGGTTAAACACAGCTAGATCCTAGTACTGCAATGTTTGTGCTGCAGCGAGCGTTCAAAATATATGACATTGCTGTTAGAGCTAAGACCCCAAAACAGCAAAAATGTTTGGAATTTGAAAAATGCAAGTCCAACCTTCGCTGCTGTGATAAGCCCTGTCATAATGCAATAGTGCACATCAGGCCCTATGGACTGAAATATAAGACACAGGCTTCTCTTTCAACTGTTGTATATGTATATCTATTTTATGTCTTTCAAACTGGGTTTGATCATCAACAAACAGGCATGTGCTTGAGCATTGTTTTATTGTCACTATGGTTCAGTTCTTTCCTACCTGCTCTAGAACAGTGATGAGCTAGACCACTACTTGAGTATGGTATTCATTAGCGAGTGCAACTGGAGGACTGTGAATTCTGTGCAGCTACATTTTCCAGTGATTACGTGATGCCCAGCGTCTGCTCTCATTGACTGATGGAACCTCTAAATCTGTCACTCCACTCTTCTCTGAGATGGCCCCAGTTCAGCACTCCTTTGGCCTCAGGGATCAGTACATGCGTCCACTTAGTTGCATTCATGGACTGTTTTGACCTGTTCTCAAGGCATTCAGTGACTTCAAAAACTATGATCGAAGCAGGAATTAACTGACATGTCTTAAGATAATTTGTTTAAATGGAACTAAGACCGTATCTGTTAGAATTATGCTAAGAGCGTTTTGTAATCACGGCCTTTCAACAGACGTGCGTACCAGTTCGTTTAAGTAGCCTCAGTTAAGACACTCTTAATGCGTCACCGCTCCTTCACTGACTGACGCAGGTTACTGTGATGGAGCTGACAGCTTCCTTATGGCTTAGAGTGCATCCCAGCAGCTATCATTACCATGAACCAGTGCTGGCTGGTGTGGATTTGGCCATCTTAAGGATGTTAATCACATTACAGTAGAACTTCACTGAGGACATCATGATTCCTGAAGAAAATGGAGGACAGCTCTAGGTTCAGAATATGCTCAGAAACATCTGTGGATCACTGATGTTTAAGCTTGAAGGTCATGAAGGTCAAGGAGGCAGTAAACAGTGAAATAGCGACACAGACTAACCTAGTGACCTCCATGAGCTTAAGGGAGCAAAGAGCAAGCAGGTCTTCTTCAGTCTGACCTTGGAGTGTTGAGGATGGGGCTTAAAGATCACCCGAGAAGTTAAATATACCCGGGGTGTGTAGAGATTCAGCATGGGAACAGGACAGGAGGGGTCTGAAGCCCCTCAACACAAGAGCACAGGAAGGTATTCCTCTTGATCCCATGATTTCCTTCCTTCCTGGTTTGAAGAGGAAGAGGAAGTGCATCACAGATGCATCAGATCCTGACAGGGATAAAAAGGGAAAAACACAGCAAAAACAGAGCTTATTGTTTTTTCCTTGTTTGTGTGGTTAGCCACCTATTGTGCCACGGCCGTCCATTGATAGGCTGTGGTTTGTTGACACATCGTGTCTGCCATTCTATACTCTGTGGTTTCTATCCTTTGCCAGTAGGCTAGCTGATCCAGAATCCATTGATTCTAGCCTGAACCGCTATCATCCACATAACTGGACCCTGCAGACACATTTTGTAAAGTCATAAGACTCAAAGAGCAATCTGAGTCCTGTCGTCTAGTGACTTGTCAACTGTGTTTTACCACTGTTTAAGAAGCCTGCAGTGCAGTTATGTCATTTTTAGTAACAGTAACAGTTTTCTGCATTGGGGGGAATTTATACGAGGTTTCTCATGTCCTGGGGAGCAGTGTCTCTCTGTGGCCCTCCGGCTCACAGTCAGCCCTCAGCAGCATAAGTGGAGTCACATGTTATTTTTGTATTGAATGTGACATAAGTGGCCACAGACACAGACACAGACACAGTCACATGCAGTCAAACACTGAACGGTTTCAACGACTACACTGCTTTCTTTTGAAATCGTTTTAGATGGTCTCATGAACAGTGCTTTCACCATCTGTGTTGATGTGATATGTGATATTATCAGTGTTGTTAATCCATTTGAATCATGACATAGGAATATCTGCTCATCAGTGTTATTGTTGAAGTGCATCGTTGCCCTGGGGCCAGGAGAAGCTATTGATCTTTTGGAAATGTGGTCAGTGAAGTTGACTGGTTTTAGATACAATAGAATTGATTTGTGTTGTGATTAGTTCACTTAATTCCAATTTTATCTTTCTTATTACGGGTTTTAAAAGAGAAAGACCTAATGGCAAAAACGTTCTTGTCCAGGACCTGAATGGTAAAATGAATTCTGTTTAGTCTTTGAAGGCTGCATCCCCAGCTGGTCTAATGGAACTTTTTTTTTTTTTTTTCCCTCCACCATCGCTTATCTGTCAGTAGGGAATCTAATAATGGTCACCAATGAAAAGTGCTTTATATTTGAATGCTCCAGTGTGGCTTTGAGTCAGTAAGTGGTCATCAGATGCCTGATGCTTCTGCCTGAAAACGAGAAAGTGTGGAAACAGTCCATTATTGGTGTCTCATGCGTTTTTTTTCCTCTATTCGCCGCTCAGTCTTTTGGAGTTTGGCTGTACAGATTCTTTTGCTCTAAAGGTAAGATCCACTTTTTGGACACATAAGGGGATGAAGAATAAGAAAAAAAAAAAAGATATTTTATTTCTTCAGTGAACATCATATATTGTATTTAATCATTTAATTTAAACGTATCTTTTTCTCTAGATCTGTATTGCAATCCTGTGTTGCCATAGGAGAGCATATGTTAAAAAGAAACGCCCCAGTCTAGGGCTGTCTCTTTCTTTATCTCAATACTTTCACACTACCTCGGGGTCCTGACCCTGAACAAGCAACTCGATTGCCTATGGGGTTTGAAAATCTAAAAAGGATAGTCTATGAATACACATCATCACATGTCTTTCTTTTTGCTTCTCATTCGTTTGATGCTAACGGATCCTGGTCTATGAGAACAGTTAAAGGGTCTTGTCTGTTTTGGAGGGTTTTTGAATCTGTGATGTGGGGGCTTGTGTTAAGAGACAACCCGAAGCAGCATCCTCTCTGCAGCCTCCTGCTTTGATCTCCTCCAGTGTCTCTTTGCCTCCCATCTACGAAGCAACATCTTCCTGTGATCTCCTTCTATGGGGATGATGCAGAAAGAGAGACTGAGAGAACAGAGATGTGAAGAGAGGGCTGTGTGTGCAGGCTCTGTGCTCTGCGTCACACGATAGCTTGTTTACCGCTGTTTATCGTCTGCTCAGTGTTTGTCACAACCCTGTCCCTCTCACTGTCCATCCCTCTTCATCACTCTTTGACACTAATTGCATATTGGTCAGAACTCTTTCACGCATCTCTATTTTTAAGTCAGGAGGAGAAGGGGGGGGGGGGGGGGGGGGGGGGCTTGTTGTTTTGTTTTGTTTGTATTGCTCCTTGCCACAGTATGGCAAGGTTTTATGGAGAGCTCAAGTCTTGCATTGCTTTCATTTAAGCCTGTTATTGTCCATAACTGTATATAAAACATAGAGGAATCCATGCGCACTTATTTCTGCAGTGTCATCACTTTAACACCAAGGCTACTGAAATAAACCATTGCGAATTTCATCATTCTGAAGAGCAGCTAGCAGAAGCCCAAAGGCATTCCTTGCGGCAAAAAAGCAATGAAAAATAGAAACAACTACCCTGACATGCTGTAAATTTGTATCAGGCTCAGTTTTTTGTCATGTATGTATGTGCAGAAATGGTGGATGAGAGCTAGTAATCCTTCCTGCGCTTGGACTCTAGACTCAGACTTTTGGTGGATCTAAACCATGAGCTGATTAATTAGCTGATTAAGAAGTCTACAGACCCCACTGTTCTCCTCCTACAAAGGGAGGGCTAAGACTTGTTTACAAAGACTTCCTTCTCTTAATATGTAGGCCAAAGTCTCAACAAACACGTCATCTATCTGGTGCTACCTATAGCCTATATAGGCCTTGGTAGCATGGGCTCTTTTACAGCTGTCTTGGCTGTTGATTATGTTTTGGGAATTTTTAATTTAGCAATAGTGCTACTATTGTGCTGTGTTTTAGTGCTGGTCTTGAAGTACTCCTTGATGTCTCTGTGGCCCGGTGTTATTTATTTATTTATTTTGTTTGTTTTTGTGTTTTTTTATGGTCACAACCAGTCCATGGGGCTGAGGGGGGAGTGGGGTGGGGGGGAGAAAGAAAGGGCTGTGACATCTGAGCCTTGTATTGTATTACAGTCCATCACAGACAGTGGCGTGTAGCCAGTTGGAAAGCTACACTCATGAGCTCATATTCCCATTTGCCTTTTATTACTTTATGGACCTCTGTGCTTTACCATATGGTTGTGATGTTCATACCTGTTTTATGATGACAGAGATTCTGGTCATTTTTATTACAGGGGTTCTGTGTACAGGAGCGTGATTTGGTCTGTTTTATTGTTCAGGCACAGAGTACAGAAGCATGATTCCTTATCATCATATTTCAACTGTTGCTTTCAACGCTGATTTTTCTAATTCTCCGAAAGAGAAAATACTGTAAAGACATCACGTGTTGCTCTTAAAAGGCAAAAGCACTGAAGGCATTTGGATATTTTGTTGCACTCTAAAGGAAAACTGTCCCCCAAAACTAGCTAAAGTGGCATTTGTGATGTCCAGTAATTGTGCTGCATCCTTTTCGTTATGATGTTTGTCATATGTAACAGATACACACTGTGGTTTAAAAAAGACATTCTCAGTTGTGCTCTCCATTTCCTGTGTCATACAGAACCGATTGGGGGTGTAGGATTACAGTCTAAATTGAAACACTATCTATGTAATGGTTCCTCTGAGGGTTTTGGCTGACCTGTGACTGCTCACGTTTTGAGTCCTCTATGGACACTCCGCCCATTGACCAAAAAAACCAAAACAACAACAGAGCTTTCATTGCATATTATACCAGACCTGCTCTAATCCAATTCCGTCTGGAATTTCTGACGGTTGAGGTTTTTTTCCTTGTCTTTTTTTTTTTTTTTCTCATGAGCGATTCAAGGGCTAGCTGAAGCTAAACCCGAGCTGAACTTTGTTTGTGAATGGATAACATTCTCTCAGTTCCAGTCCACCACTTACAGATTAGACTGTTCTCCCTTCTCTGTTCCACCCCTGTCTCCAAACCCAGGGAGCATACACCTTATCTTACTTTACCCTAAAGCACACGTCTCCTCTCAGCTTGTCTCCATTGTTCAAACAGGTCAGCCAAGAAACACCTTAGAACTGCTTGACCATCACAAAGGGTCATCAAGTAAAGCCTGCTTCCCAGCCATCGTGTAGTCTTTAACCTTAACTAAAGAAGAGCATTTCATGGAGATTGTCCACTTTTCAGTGTAGCTGAGAAAAGTGAATGACGCACATCTGCATGTGTAATATGTCAGTTATGATCTCATGTTCAGTCTAGTCTCTGATGCTATTCAGGCATTGTAGCACTAACTGACCCTTACTCTTGGTTTGGTGATTTACTTGGACTGTGAGTGAAAGGTTCACATCATGCAACCAGTTTGTAATTTTTAGGGTGATGAAAGAGTTATAATGTGATGATGTTTCTGAGGAAAGATGCGTGTCTTGCAACATATCGTGTGAGTTCATGTGCGTTCGTGTGCGCGCGCGTGTGTGTGTACACAGATATAAATGAAATGCTAGCCATGTGTAGTCTCCATCTTTTTACCTCACATGCTTCTTACCACTTTCCAGCTGATATTAAAAAGCTCTGTAACACTTTAAAATCAGTTAAGCCATATTTTGTTTCTTAGCAAATTGCCTACATTGTGGATTATTCTACATTACTACCCTTTTTTTGTTTCTTGTTTTTTTTTTTTTTTTTCATTTGTTTTTGGACATCAAGCCATGTTTTCCCACATGTGCCTAGTAGGGATGTGAATGGTTCAACATCTAAACAGCTAACAGAAACGGAGTTGGAAACCTTTACAAAATTACTAACCGATAACGAATTGTGTTTTTTGTTGGGTTTTTTTTTTCCAAAGTTGAAACAGTAAGCTCAGTTAATAAATGTTCACCTTCACCACTGTTTCACATTATCGGCACTATAAAATCAGCTGTTAGAAACACAAGCCCTCAACACTTGTCTGAGCTTAGCTATACCCACGAGGGGTGCATAAAGGGACAAAATGAGAGAATTGCAGTGCTAGGCTCTGAAATTGTTGCAGCCAGAGTGTATCGTTGAAGGCTTTAACAAAGTAATGCCATGCTAGGAACCTGACTGTAAGATGCCATGTAGGAAGACACTGGTGGCCCAGCTAGACAACTTACTCAGTGACCTGCTCGCAGGTGCAAAAAGGCACCACCAAAAGTCGAAACATTGCCTCAACTACTGACTGTTGTTGGCTATAGCTCTGAGTTTGGAAATTAATTAATTTTGTCGCAACTGAGAGGTCATAAGCCAGATATTTCAAGTGTCCATTAATGGAAGTGCAGAAAGAGTAGATTTTTTCACATTTGTAATGTGTATTGGAACAGAAAGAAACATCCTGAAGCTTGTGTTAATTATGTTTGCACTCATAGAAGAGATAAGCGAAGTGTCATCACTGCACCCAACCTTTTTCTTTTTAAGAGTCAGAAGTGAAAACAGACATCTGGGGAAGCATCCTCATGTTCTCACATCTCTTATCAAGTCTGTGGGCTGACTATCAGATAATTTACTAAACATAGTTTTAGCAGTATCAACAGGATAAATCGTTTCAACATGAACCAGGCCTTATCTTTTGCTGATTTGTTTTATCATAAAATGTATGTATATGCAAACAGTTTTTTACACTCTGAGTGCCTTTTCAATTCCTCATGCAAATGAATGACTCCCACCACAGTATGGGCCATTTTATGCTGTAGGTTTTTATTTCTGAGTGGTAAAGATTTGCAATAATGTGATTTCCCTAATTTTTTTTTTTTTTGGTGTAGTTGTGTGTGTATGTGTGTATGTGTATTTATATGTTTATGTATTTTTAAAATCCTAGTCAAGCCGTGATAATGCTGACGTATTTAAAATGGAGGAATCATTGATTTTCAGTGAGAGGAGAGCAAGGGTTGATGGGTAAAAGACGGATGGACTTCCCTGATGGAGACATTTTAGTCTTTTGCATCTGCTAGGACCAAAATCTGGCCTGCATAGTTCATGCAGTTCCTGTTTTGCATCGTTTGCTTATTTTGTATTTCAGGGGGCTGAGAGTATGTGACTAATTTTGGTGCATCACTTCTTGTTTGTTAAGTCTTGCCCTGTCACCTGAAGTACCAGTGTGTGACTATTTTAGTTTTAATCCTCTGGGTCTAATAAACCCAATTAGCTTAAGCCTATGTTGACTGAGCTGTTTGTGTTTGATCGGGGGAAGGCTTTGAACTAGGTTAGGGACAAGAGGTTTGAAAAGCCAACGCGTTGATTTCCATCAATAAGCAACAGAATGATTCAGGCCCAAACTCACTGAGCCAAACAAGATTATGACCATGTTAAGTGTTAAGGTCTGCTGAAAATGTTATCAGAAATCCATGATCTGTTGCCCTTGTCAGAAATGCAGTCTATACATTTCGAATATTTTTCACAGGGACTATGCTTTAGTGTGAACAGTGCACCTCTACTGGTGGTTGTGGAGAGAATGTTCCATATAGTAGTCATGTGAAGAAGTTTTTATTTTCACGACTGATCTATAATTGAAAGTTGTTTGAGTAATGACTCAGTCCTCTGTTAGTTTTAATCTCAGGCTTGTTTCATGTAAATTCATCAGAAAACAACACAATGTTAAGTGGTCCTGTCATCTCATCCTCGTTGTTTGGATGTCCATGTGTGCACCTGAAACTGTGTCTAGCCCTCAGTGTCTTTGAGTTCAGAAGACATTTGCAATTTCCATCAAGAGGGCCGAGGTCTAATGGCCTAGCCTTTATTATATGTGCAAATGTAGAAGTTTAGCATTACTTTAATGAAGGCGGTATCTGATTGTAGTTAAGGGGGAAAGAGGCCAGCCATTCATAAAAGGCCCCTCCCATTCTGTTCCCTCATCTCTGAAATTCAGTCAGGGATTGAGTGAGGATAGGCTCAACACAAAGGACCCCTGTTAAAATCAACTACCGCTTGTCTCCAATAATCAACATCAGAGTAATTACTGTGGGGCTGAGAGTGAGGTACTCACTGCGCTCAGATCAGAATGGTGAGTGGACGGAGATGAAGAGAAAGAGCATCATTTTTCATACTACAAGTTTATAATCATCATACAAATACAGTATGTAGGATGTAGGTACATAAATACGGTGGAGCAGATGAAACAGGGAATTGAAGCGCGTCCTTTTTTTCTTTTGTCTTTTTTTTTTTTTTTTTTGCTCCTTTTAATTTGCTGGAGAAAGGGTTTAATTTTTGTCATAAACATCAGTTAAATGCTGCTAATATGAAAACTAGGGAAGTAACCAAATGAGTTTGCGGCATCATGCATCTATTGTGGGCGCACATCCTGAGGATGCAGCCTGAAATAACGTGCTTTATTATTCTGATGCCTGCTTACAGACAGAGAGAGAGAGAGAGAGAGAGAGAGAGAGAAAGGGGAGGGTGGCTTCCAGGGTGGGATCAGAAGATTAGCCTGTAAACAGGACATGCTGTTTCAAAACCCAGAATGCTTGATTGAAAGGTTCAGCATGAAAGGAAAGCGACACTCACAACAACAACAACAACAACAACAACAACAACAACAGCCCTTCCGTCGCTTTCCATTTCCAGAACAGTAAAGCTTTTGGAAAGGTTAAAGCCCGCAGACTGAAGCTCCAGGCATTTTCCATATTTAATCCTGCATACTTTGGTTTTATATTCTCTTATGAGTTAGTTAGCCATTTGAATGTCACATTTAGGACTTAAATTATGTTCCTCGGTTTAATAGCAATGTTCATCAAAGACCATGAGGTTGTACAGCCGCCCTGTTTTTGACAGTTCTTGCTTAGGGCAATGTTTTCATACATCTGAAGGTAGGAATAATAAGTAGCTCTATGAGGACACAATGATCAGCCTAAGCTGCCTGGCTTTTCTTTTGTGATAACTACTTATGCTGATGTTTTGTTGGTTGTAGAATGATGGACAATAGAACAAACAGAGGGAGACAGATGTGAAGCTGAGACAGATCCAGAGCCATTAGAGTTAGTGTCAGCTGTCTGCTCATACACACAAAGGCAGTTCTGCAGACCTGCCCATAACACACCAGTATAATGTAATCACACAAAGAGGCATGGCCAGTCCTCCTGTAAGGGTTTCACAAACGGGGTTAAAAAAAAAAAAAAATCCAAATTAGCATGTAGACAACATATTTATTATGTTCATGTTTATTATATTTTATTTTTTTTATTTTTTTTTAGATTAACAAAGGACCAAGAAGACCCCTCAGTCTCTTAAACAGAGTGCACATTATTTCACATGTGAAAATACTGGGGTTATTTTCAAATTTTCTAAACTTTGGTATTGCAGGCAGATTTTAATTGACATATCTGGACCAATACTTTCATATTATGCATTTTAGAGCACACTGAAGAATGACTGTATGTGAAAAATGCCTCTTCAATCTATCATTCAGGCTAAATATGTGAGGACATTACAGAGAAGCTTGCAAGGTCTTGGCTATTTACAAGCACACACCAATTTGTCTCATGAATTGCTACTGTCATTCTCTACTGTTTTATATTCTCCGCCTGACATTGTCTTCAAAGTAGTGAGTCCTCCTACCCCACGGGCCCCAAATATGCAGCCAAATACTCTGAATGCTCAGAAAGGACTGCTTTGTCTACTGGTTCCCTAGCAACCAAGGTGCACAATTATGGCACTGCTTTCCAGAGAAGGGGGAAAATGGCACTGGGCATACAATAGACGACTGAATGCCACACAGACACATGCACTAAACACTTCACTTTGGGAAGGCTGGCATCTTTCTTTCTTTCTTTCTTTCTTTCTTTCTTTCTTTCTTTCTTTCATTCGTTTTTTTAAAAGGTTTTCCATGGAAGGGATTGATTTTCACCCCCTCCCTTCAGACACAACATTGCCTCTGCCCGCTCACTGTTAACTAAGATGCAGCCCCACTGTTCAGTCTGCTTGTGCTTGATCATCAAAACACTGGAGAGTAATGTAGTTTAGTTCTGCCTGCATCAGCAAGGATCATAGTTCATTTAATTGGATGGGGGTGGAAATAAGAAACAATGTGCCCTGACATAACTGTATCTCTCTTTATCCAATTAGGTCAATTGATGGTATTTTATTAAGTTATATGTCAGGTTGAAGTCACTGCAAATATATCTGAAATAGCCACCCTTTAACCTTGTCCAGCTGTCTTCCTGGAGTGTATGAATGACATGCAGGCTTTGTTGCTGTTTCTCTTGGCTTTGCTGCATTTAAAGGCCATACCTGGTTATCGTGGTCAGGCGACGGCCCCCGTGCTTTCTCCAATGCTGACTCCTTTTTCCTCTCTCCCTACACTGCATTTCCTCAGGTGGATACTGACATGCTGTTACGTAAGGTTATGATGAGAGGGTTGCTTGTTTTGGGTAGTTTTGTGTGAAGTAGATCGAGCAAAACTTTATCTGCTCAGACTCTTGGCTCTGTTCCCAGCAGTGAGCTGTGCTATGCTCTTCAGTGTGGTTTTTAAAACAGCCTGGTTGTTTGAACAGTTCTGTAAATCCGACACACAGTCCATGTATTAGTGCGGTTAGAGAAATGGAACAGGCCTCTGTAGGTGGCAGACTGTGGTTTAGGTCTGTGGGGGAAGAGATCACCTTTCGTTACGGTGCAGAGAAAGGACTTCCTGATCAAAAGAAAGCTCGGAGGAAGAGGAAATACATGAAGAATGCCAGCGGAGCGGCTCTACAGTCGGCCGGGTTTAATTTCTGCTCTGTATGTGTCAGCGCTGAGGGACATAAACCAAAAGAAGCTGGCACTGAAAAGCTTTCCTTCTGTAAGTTCACGTCTGTCCTGTTTCGGTGCTGGGAGCTGTTATTTGTCGGTCAAAATTTTCCCTCAACCCATCGCTGACCTTCGCTATTCCAAACTGCCATTCACTTGTGACTGACCTGACCCAAACCTCCAGAATAAGAGGCCAACTAGTCTGATCTGGAGGAGCTGGTGTTGCTATGTAAGAGGAGGAGTATCTGTCCTCTGGTATTGCCTCAAACATCTTCTTTCAGCCTGATCCAGAAGAGTGTCCTCAGTCCTCCCCTCTCAATCTGATGCTATGAGCTGCCTTCTGGCTCTGCATTATTTAACACACACATGTTGTGCTATGTTCCTTGCTGTCCTGTGGTAACAGTGCACACACACACCCACAGCTGCTGGACCTCTTAATGAGATGCACTTTGTCATTCTGTGACAGTTGCTGATTGGACATGAGTCACTCCGATACCTAGCTTTACAGATTCCTCGTTTTTTTTTATTCTGAGCCCAAATGTTTGATGCCGCTTTGTCTCCCAATTTATAAGGTCTGTTTATTTAACAGAATTCAACAGCTCCATGACAGAAAAATGAGAGGGAAAATGTGGTTCTTCATACAACTTCCTTCACAAGCGCTAGGTCTCTATATTTGGCAAAGGTTTCATTTGAATGAAAGTTATTTGTATTTGACCTTTTTCAGCCTCCACAGTAAAGATGCCTCCCCAACAGTGCATGGAGGACCGCTCAACAGATGTTTGAGTGTCCAGCGCAGCTGTTTGCTGTGCCTGAAGGTGGCAGTGCAGGGAGGAGACCAGAATGGTGTCACTGAACAGAGATGACGACTGCTAACGGTGGCAGCTGCTTCTGACTCTTATCTCACACTTTGCCTTGAGTCAGCGGCATCAAAGTGGAGCGTCTCCTTTAATTATTCACCGTTATTTACGGTCTGAATAATTTAGCGATCGGGAGGCCTGTGCCGGAGCGCGGCTGGAGCTGCTCTCATTGTGTGAATAACACCGTTTGGTTGAAACGTGTTGACTCGACGCGAAGAAAAAAAGTGTTAAGAGTGGAGCAGATCTCCTGAAACCTCACAGGTTGTCCTCCCCGTCCTTCTCTCCTTCTCCCTCTTTTTCTCATATCTCTTCCCAACTGTCAGCACTCTCAGCTGTCAGATAACGAACTCTAACCACCCCTCTCCAACATGTTTAAATTAAAGGATAATGGATCTCCTCTAGTTTCTTTGCAACTGTTTCGGGATATTCAGCCTCCAGAGGAACTTAAGCCCAAAGGATGACATGGCCTTTGTTATCATTCGCTGTGTCTGTGAATTAGCAGTAGGTTTCCTATGAGGTTCCCAAGCCCCAGATATCTTGTAGCTATGTATGTGGGCAATCTAGTTCATCTATGTTTGAGGGGAAAGGTGGCCTGTGTACTTCTTTCCCAACTCAGTTACTCTTTACGAGAAAACTCATAAGGCAAATTGGTTCACACCACACTACCACATCTTCATGGATTGGGTGGGTTGTATTTGCCTGAGGAGAAAATGCTTGAGTGTCAGAGCGTGAGTTTGTGTTTGTGTGAGAGGTGGGTTTGACACATATGGAGTAGGAGTGAGTCCATGGGAGGATACGGAGGAATGTTCCACATTAATACAACACACACACACACACACACAGAAATACACACTATCTCTCTCGCTCTCTCTCGCTCTCTCTCTCTCTCTCTCTCGCTCTTTCTCTTTCTCTCTTTCGCTTGCTTGCTCGCTCTTTCTCTCTCTCTCTCACTCACTGTGAGATCAGCTGCATCTGGACTGGTGGGCTGCAGCCAGACTCTTAGCTGTTCTCGCTTTCCCACTCCTGCGCATTGAAGCGGAAATTGAGGGTTTGAAATAATGGTTATACCAAAGTAATGATCATCTATGTAGGCACTAAACACTTGGTGATTTACCAGCATCATTGTAAAGCAGTAGAAGGAAGAAAGAGAGAAAAGGCCATAATGCTTCAATAGAGCAGCCAAGAAAGATCACAGTGGAACAGCCAACCTCACCAAAGCTCTGGTGTAAATATTCATGAATGAGACAAGCATGGTTCTCTCCCCAGTCTTTCCAGGCCTCCCACAGTCTGTGAAACTAAAGGCTGGACAGCATCTCCACTCTGGGTGGCCCCTAGTCCTATCAGTGCGTCATGTGTTATTAGGAAAACATGGAAACTTGCCTCTTCTTTTGTGTTTTGGGAAGACTTTAAACTTTATGGAATGAGTTCTGCCTCTTGCAGATTCATCATGGCATCAGTCATATTTTTAAAATGTCAGATGAAACTGAAGTTTGTTGTTGTTGCTGCCATAACTGTTTGTAACTCTCTGTTTTAGAGTGACTCTTTTCTTTTCCTTAGAGTGATGGTTTACTCCTGGTCTCTCTTTTGGATTAGAACTGTCTGTCCATGAGGTCACACTAAGCTCATTCACATGCTCTACTCTGTTTCCTGCTCAGATTGGCCTAGAAACACCACAACAAAACTCGCACATGGAGTCATTACAATGAGCTAAGCCACTGACTCACACAAACTCCTTACTCCTATTACTGGATGTCAGCAGTAAGGAGACTTTCCCACCCTAGCCTGTTGTTTTTTTCCCCCCCACGGAATAGATTTCAGATAGCAGCTAGCAGGTAGATTGGTAAAGCAGTAGGCTTAAAGCATAATGTCAAATTCAAGTGCTGCTTTGAGTTTATTACAGTATTGTTCATTTAGCGGACATTGGTATCCACTGTGATTTGTTACTGTCTTTGTGAGGTCACAAGCCTGTGGACCAACTTTGGTGTTAAGTGTCACATGACATCAGTTAGTTAACTCCTGCTGGAGCTTTGATGCCACAACTCACACTTTACCAGGTTTGTTCCCTTATGACCATACCATCGTCATATCCCACATCATACTGAATGTTACAACTGAGTGACATCTTTTCTTTCCTCTGGTTTTAACCTGAAATTTTGGATCTCACCAAGCATTAAGCCCTGCAGAGGGTTGTAATGGTATACAGAACAGTTGGTCTTAACCCAGAGAGGAGACCCGCTGTGTCTTCTGCTGCTGCTTAGAGTGACCTTCCTTTTGTATGCAAAGACTCCACCTGCTAGCACAGGCTGGGCGACGGATAAAAATACCCAAAAGGCACATACTTTCTGTCAGTGGAGGTTCAAGGACAGTCCTGTCACACACACACACACGCACGGACATGCAGACATACAGACACACACACAGCACATGCACAATATTCACTCAAATATGACAGGCACAGGGTATAGTGACACGCTCCCCTTGTGGATGAGACATGCCTGAGTGAGTGATATATGGTTAGCATTTGCCCTAATGTTGTTTTAACTGCTGACCTGGCTCGGTGGCATGTGTGTGGAGCTCCACATTAACGTAGCTGACTCATTCCTGAGTGACTCTCATGTTCTGTGTGCTCTCATGTCACGCAACCTGAACCCTTCTCCTTTACAACTGCCCAGCCCGGAGATGCCTGTTTGTCTGTCTGACAGGGCCGGACACTGAACTCCACAAGTCTTTATAGAGTTACTTAACTACTTTTGATATCTCGCTCACACCTCAGCTGTCTCTGGGATGATATGCCATTGATATTGATATTTCAGATCCTTAAGAAGCCCGTTATAACTGTTGTACCTTGTTGCTGCTTTCACTGTCTTTAACTTCTGTGTGTCCCTGTCATGTGTGAGGTTGGTATTTTGTAGTGTAGAGCGCGAGTTATCACTGGATGATGAGTGGTCTGCGACCCCTCCTTGTCGTCACGGGAACGCAGACACTCTGATTCTATCAGTTGGATGTCGTCCTGAGAATTCCGGCCTCTCCCCCTCTAACAACACGCAACTTTTCCCCTTCTCTGTCACCGTAACAATATCCACCTTGCCCTCATTTGAAGGGACAGTCAAAGGAAAGACTGGACTCTGTAAAGGTCAAAGCTGAATATAAAGGGTTGGGCGTGGCCAGGGGTCTTTTTCTTTAATGGCTGGACAAGATCTGATGGAGAACAGCTCTTAAGTGTGCCATTGTTCAGGCTGAGCTAGAAGAAGATACGCCCAGGAATCATCGGCTGACAGCCAGCCAAAGATTGTGTGCGTGTCTGTGTGTGTGTGTGTGTGTCTGTGTGTGTGTCTGTGTGTGTGTGTGTGTGTGTGCGCGTGCGTGCGTGTATCTAGGTTGCTGCTCTCTGCTTGCTGTGTTTGGGGATTTAGTTAGTGCTTCTCACAGCCTCAACACCCCCATCCTCACCCCCACCTGCCTTGTTTCTCTCCTGAAGCAGAGAGACAGCAGACCTGCCTCTTGTGTTGAGAATGGAGGTGATTAATAGTGTCGTCAGGAGCGAGCGATGTTGGCAGGCTAGCCGGGCTGGCAGAATAACGACTCTGCGCCGGGCAGCGCTAACGGTTGCAGCGGGCAGATAAACTGCGGTAATGAGGCGGCTGTCAATGCGCAGCGGAGATACTGACCAACCGAACGCCGGTCGGGTCACGCCAACCTCTCTGATTCCCTGTTGGGCCTTTTTCAGCACAGCCCAGCATCTTTAATGCCACTGCACCGAAGCAGACAAACACACTTACATGTTTAGCCACATCTTTTCAGACAGCGCCAGTCAGGTCACCTACACGGGCACAACCACCATTACTGCCCCTCGATGTCTCATTATAAACCCTTTGTGATCTAGTTTGTTGATGCTTCAGAGGCTTGTTACCATGGTTACATTCATGACTGGAGCCTGAGCCAAATGATCTTTGACCCTCTTCTCTTTGTTGATGTGCCAATTAGAATGTGGTAGTACTCTGGTGGGTGAGACAGGGTTAAGGAGTTGGATATGAATATGAATTGTTCTTAAAAAGCTATGTCACTGTGGCTTTTTTGAGCCCAGTTGGCTTTACCAGATTACACTGAACAACAACACCTAAGAAACACCCAACCAAGCTCTTGAATGGTTTTGGACTGAAAATTATATGTCTGAGAAGCTGTTAATAACACACTTCTCACACAGGCTTTGTAACAAAGGAAAGATTATTAAGATATCTAAAAAGCTGCCTGAAGTTTTGTAATGAACTTGCTTGCTGAACTTGCTGAACTTGCCAGCTATAGAGGAGATCTGCTACAAGGACCTTCCACTTTAGCTGTGTGAGTGAGTGCTTTTATCAAGTGATTCACACATGTCTGGATGAACAGTGCCATTGTCTACCTGACTAACATTATTCTCTCTGTGTTCAAACACACTGTGCTCTCAGAAGGCCACAGCAGTAAGCAGGTTACCACGGCAGCCATGGGTCCCTCCCCTCAGGGAGTTGCATAACCAGTGGGGAGTAAGTGTTACAGGTCCTCTCACATTGTATGTGGCCAATCAGAGTGCACAAAGCTGCTATTGTCACAAAGTACCCTGGAAGGAAGTGGCTACAATATGAACTGATGAGAGAGAGAGAGAGAGAGAGAGAGAGAGAGAAAGAAAGTGACTGAAGGAGTGAGGTGCGCCTTACAGAAGTTATGTAGCTTTACACAGCATCTGAGAACAGCATCCGTTACTAATGTTATCATAACATAAAGCAAATGGTCAAAAGCCCTGTGGTCTCTGTGATGATGACAGGGTGGAGTGGAGTGGAGACAGATGTGTGCGCGTGTGTGTGTGTGTGTTCGTGTGTTTATTTAGGTTAGGAGAGGCTGGCTTCAGAATGCTCCTGGTGGAGCAGACTCCTAGAGAAGCCTGACGAGTTTGGCCAAGCCATGAAAACACGCTGTGATCATCTGTGTTTGATTCATTGGCCGCAGTCCCAGTCAGCCTTTTGTGTGTGTGTGTGTGTGTGTGTGTGTGTGTGTGTGTGTTTGTCTTTTAGCATAATTCCCCTATACGTTAGGCTGATCTACTTGGAAACCTTAATGTGAGACATGCATATTAGTCACCATTCACAATGATGATAATGATCATGATGATGATGAATGGAGATGAGATTAATGACTGTTTTGCTAAATTTTGCTTGAGTTAGCTGCCCTTTACTCAACTGTTTATTTAACAGAGTGTCTTTGTGTCTTAAGCATTTAAAGTGTCACGGAACAGACTGACTGATTGATATTAACCACTGTCCTCACACAGTCATGAGACAGAGAGAGAGAGAGACAGAGAGACAGACAGACAGAGTGATGGAGGGAGGAAAGGAGAGGGAGAGTGTATGGGAGGGAAGAGGTCCAGTGGGGATGATAGAATTGTAGGAAATGGGGTTCCACACATTCTTTCCATGTTGAATTTAGAAGCGATATTTAAAGGGGGGGGGGGGGGGCACAGTTTTCTGGTTTTGTTTCATTCCGTCCAGTAGCGGTGTGAGAACCTCAGGAGCACACTGACATGCTGAGCTCGACTGGGGAGCTGAATCCCGTCTCTGGGCTGACATCTAGTGGTGTGTCAGTGCTACTGAACTGAGCCAAGCACATTATTTTTCCCATCGCTGAGAAAATTCACACACTCATATAAAAGATTTAAAACGAAACTTTCTTTTAGAAATAATGTTAATTACATTAATCTCTTTGAGCATTTTGTTCATTTAGCTGACATTGGTAGCTACTTGAAATTTGAGCAGTTTAATAATTTGTTTTTGGTATTGTACTCCAGCAGAAATTGAGATGCAGCTGTTTATTTGTTTGTTTGTTTGTTTTTACCTCCTTTATCACTACAGCACGTTTTATTAGTTATGGTTTGAAATTTTCAAGGTTTAGGAAATCTTCATCACACCCACAGCCAAATTCCTGGGACCCAGTGTGCATGTAGTACTGCTATGAAACAGTAGGAGGCGACAAAACCAAAGCGACTGTATGTTGCACCACAAAAACTCCCTTTAAGGCTGCTGTTTAAAATAAATAAATAGATAAATAAATAAAAAATGCAACCAGGGCCCTTAGTTACACATGAAGGCTATCTTGGTTTAATCCTTGTTTAAAAATAGAGCATGTACTGAGAGCTTGTGTGTCAGTTGAACATATTCAAACATGCATGATTCTCAGTGTGTGATCTGTTTTTTAAAGATTCATATAAGACTATTCTTATGTATACCCTGAGCTGACCCACCCAAACAACTCTCTTAACCTGCATTCAAACGAGTGATGCAAAAATCACCTATCCTGTTTTGTCAGACTAATGACTGCCCTGACTCTGCTGGGTTTTTTTTTTTGTCCTTTTAGATATACAGTGACTGTAAGTGCATTAATCTTCTGTGTATCATACCATTCTCTTTTTCATGGTCTCTGTTCATTTACTCCTCTCTCTTCATCACTGGTTAATCAAGATTCATTAGAGATTCATTCACGATTCATTAGTTGTTGTTTGGAAATACAATATGAATTCTCCAATGTCTTATCATACTTCCTCTAGTTCATATACCACTAATTTCACAAAGTAGATTACTATGAAGCCACACACAGTGGTGCAGCACTAAGAAGGTCTACTGCCTCTTATTGCCAGAGGTTTGTAAAGGTAATGATCCTTAAATGATTAACAGACACCTGCTGTGCAATCTAGTTCCTTGTAGTGCAGTGGCACTATAGTTCCCTGTAGTGCACTGCCACCGTGGTTCCCTGTAGTGCACTAACACTGTGGTTCTCTGTAGTGCACTGACACTGTGGTTCTCTGTAGTGCACTGACACTGTGGTTCCCTGCTGTGCACTGACACTGTGGTTCCCTGCTGTGCACTGACACTGTGGTTCCCTGTAATGTACTGACAGTGTACTTCCCTGTAGTGCACTGACACTGTAGTTCCCTGTAATGTACTGATACTGTAGTTCCCTGTAATGTATTGACACTGTGGTTCCCTGTAATGTACTGACAGTGTACTTCCCTGTAGTGCACTGACACTGTAGTTCCCTGTAATGTACTGATACTGTAGTTCCCTGTAGTGCACTGACACTGTGGTTCCCAGTAATGTACTGACATAGAAGATACCAGAGGTATGATGAAACTGTGGGGAGGCTGTGGTGCAGTCTCTTCAGGAGAGGCAGAGTCACTCCGTCACTGACATTTTTCCGTTGTCATGACATTATGAAGTGTGCTCTATCCTCCAAAGAGGGTGTAAGTGTGAGCCACTTGTGTATCCCCGAAGGCAAATGTTTAGCAAAACCTTTTGAGTGGCGCCTGTGTGTGTGCGTGTGCCGTCACATGGGGTCTGAAACACACTGATGAAGGACTGCTGTGTGTGAGGACAGACCTCCTTTTGTCCCTCTGCTATCCCAGCATGCCTTTGTGTGCACAAAGACGGCCCAGTGTAGGCGTGCTGAGTCCTACGTGGCCTGGGAGGGGACACAGGGTGTGCTGTGAGCGCGTCTGCACTCACACACTGTACCCTGTCTGGTTGATACACCGCTTACTTCAGAGTGTGTGTGTGTGTGTGTGTGTGTGTGTGTGTGTGTGCGTGTGTATGTGTGTGTGTGTGTGTGTGTATATGCGTGCATTTGCGTGTGTGTGAATATATCATGTTTGTATTCAGCGTCTTATGCCTCTGTTCACATGCTTATGATAGAATTCAATATCTTATGAACATAACAAGGAGGTAACCCCTTGGTTGACTGTTATTTGACTGCATTTTGGTTGACATTGTTGTACTGAGTATCTTATTGTTGCATTGAACTATTTTGATTTGAATGTAATATACTGGACCTGATCTGCTGCACTGTTTGTTTAAGTGCAGCTCAGTCTGGCCAGGCTTAGTGAGGTAGCGGATGAATGAGTTTTGACAGATGAGTTTTGATGTGATCTCCAAGTGCCAAGTCTATTGCAGCGCAATTCTAATGCTGTTTCCTTACCCACTCATCTCATACAGTGACATCAGAGCCATGCCTGACTGCCCTCAGTCCCTCTCAGCCAGTCAACTGTGTGTTGTGTGTGTGGTGTGTATGTGGTGTCTGTGTGGATGTGGTGTTTGTGTGTGTGTGTGTGTGTGTGTGCACGTGTGCATGTGTGTATTTCTACCTGCGTTGTGCATATGTGTCATAAGCAGATTATGAACTAATTCTCTCTCTCTCTCCTTTTCTCCTTCTCTTTTTCCTTGCAGGACCTTGAAATTGTGTATTCCTACCTGCATGGGATGGAGGCCTTGTCAAACCTAAGGGAACACCAGCTGAGGTACTATACTGAATCGTATTTAATGCCTCTTTATTGCATATCATGAGCTGTAATGTATGGCACACATCTACTAATACAGACCTGACATTACCTGTAGGTAGCTCTGACCAGCCAGGTTTCACACTCTAAATCTTTGCTTGGACTTAACAAGTGATACAGATGACACTCCTGCTGACACGATTTTATCCCATCTATGAGTACTAATGCTTTAAAGGTCATGTGATGGGCAGTAGATTCACTCTAACTCTCTAGGCAGACCTCTTGCAGTTTGGATTCCCCAGTGTCTTCAGCATCTCCAGACAGGGCTGTTAGGACATTATGTACACACACACACACACACACACACACACGTGGATTATAGTGAAGAAACAATACCCAGCCTCTTGACCTGGGTGTTCCAGAACATTCCAGGGCTTGACCCTTGTGAGGCCCCTTTATGGGGCCACAGGCATCATCAGGAATGTGTGTGTTCAAGGGACATATGTGCCCCCACACACCCCCCAAACTACCAAAGTAGCCTTTTTTGGTTTTGCTTTTCTCCATGTGGAATGTGTTGTTTTGTTCTGTGGTGATTTCTTTGAGGTTGCCAAAATTCCCCTCTTTTGAATCAAGACCAAGGTTAGCATATAATGATCATCAACAAATCTTATTTTTATCTTCTTACCGCCGCTAAAAACAAGCTATGTTTCGTGTTGGCTGTCGGGGGGCTAAAGACAATTTCCTCACCTTTTCCCAAAACTTTTCAGTTACAGAATTTAGAAAGTGATAAGCTCCATGTGAAATTTCTGTTTAACGTAATAGTAATCCTTTACAATTCTACCCCCCTCACAGGATGATGTGTGAAACTGTGCGCTATGAAAGACATGAAGCGAATGAAGTTCTCTATTAGTAAGTATTTCAACTTTTCTTCATTCAGCTCTCATCTGTGCTCTCCATCACTAGGTTAACTGAACATCATAAAATTGATATGATCAATAATAATAATAATAATTATTATCATTATTGTTGTTGTCGTTGTTGTTATTATTATTATTATTATTACATGTAATTAAATTTTGGTAGAAGGGTGACAGCAGTGCATAGTATTTGATTTGAGACTGAAAATGAAACGTAACTAAACGTAATGAATAAAGCGGTAATAAAATAGTAAGACTGATCTTGGGTGTCACAGAAAAGCCACTCATGCTTCAGTCAGGTTTTTCCACATAAGATTTATAAGTTTACCGTTGGGTCTAATAATTATACTCTCTGTGGGTCTATCTACAGCCGTATCAATGCATTCCTCCCGCCCTCTTTTGTCTGCTTCTGCTGTAATCTCCTGAGTCACGTCTGTTTTGTGTCTGGGAATATACTATCATAAAAAACAACCAAAAAAGTTGTATAAGCACATGGATGAGTGAAAAGTGAGCCAGTACTCACCAATGAGTCACCTTTTGTTTAACAAAGAAAACAGAAAAAAAAAGTGTAAGTAGAGAGAAAGGGTGAGAATTTATTGAGATGCATCTGAGGTGGGTGTGAGCTTTGAAATGAACTTGAGGTTATTGGATATACTGAGGAATGTGACAATAGAGACAGCAGAAGTCATGACTTGTTGGATGGTGTAGATAACACCACTCATCTGCCACTGATCTCACATACATTAACTCAGTTTAGGTTAGTTCTCAACAGAGCTCTGTATACATGCAGTGCACACTTGTGTATGTGGAAATATGTGCACAGTCTTGTGTGTGTGTGTGTGTTCGTGTGCGTGTGTTCGACGTGAAAATTCTACACGTGTCCTTCTGGTACTGTCTGGTAGCTCTGTTGATTTTGGCCGACTATTGGTCAACCCCTAAAACTTTTGTTATGAGATGTATAGCTAACACACACACACACACACACACACACACACACACACATTGAACAAACAAGGGTGTAACTTGCCCCCACCTATGGACACTCCCCTACAATTTCACACTCCATTTGTCCTTTCTCCTGGAGGAAGATGTAATGTCTGTGTGTGTCTTCCTGGGTCACTACACCCATGGCACAAAGGGGAAGAGCTCACTTACTCATTGTCTCTGATAGCATCTATTGTGTTTATGTACCAAACACTGCAGCGCACCCCCTGCCAAGGCTCCCACTAGAATGTGTGCTAATGTGTAACTTCCCTCACGCAATGAATCTAACCCTACAAACCTAGATAATGAAATTGGTAGTAGATGATTATCAGCAAATAATGACATATTAAGGAATCAAAGCTCTCTCTCAATTTTGATACAGAACTCGAGGTCATGTTTTCTTTGCACTCCTCCCTGTAGTGTATCTTGGCAAAAGGCCCTCAAATATTAACATCTTGTTAAGCACCTGAGTCATGTTCATTCTGTTTAAAACAAACGGTGGATAAAAATTATGATTACTTAACAATTAAGCTTAGTCCTTAATAAGTAAACTAGTGAGTAGTGGTTTTAGCAGTTATTTTTCATGGGCTGCTTGCAAAAGTTTAAACAGTCCATTTTACTTCTCAAATTATGTGGTAAAGCAGGAGACACACAGCAGCCTGAGTCTAATGACCTGTTTGTATGGCAGTTGTGTGACATTTGAGAGAGAGAGAAAGAAGACAGTGAGAGAGAGAGAGAGAGAGAGAGAGAGAGAGAGAGAGAGAGAGAGAGAGAGAGAGAGAGTATTTGCATGTGGGACTGACTTGTTGGGATTAGCTGTCTCGTTAGGAAGCGATTAGACAAAGGGAATGCAGATTAGCCACCTCCCCCCTCCCCTCGAAGCTCGCATCTGATTTGCTGTGGCAAGGGCATGCCTGGCAGCCTTCAGTCAGAGACGATGCTGCCAAAAAACCATCGTGGGTGTGTGTGTCTGAATGTGTGTGTGACTACGTGTGCGTGTGTGTGTCTAAGTCTATGTGTGTGTGTGTGTGTGTGTGTGTGTGTCTAAGTCTATGTGTCTGTGTGTGTGTGTCTGCATGCAGGGAGGGCTTTGGGGATGTCTGGTACCCTGCTGTTCACTAGCTTCAAGGGGGAAATAAGTTGACTATGAACCAGTCTCTCTGCCTAACCTTTTATCCTCTTTGAGTTTATTGTATGCATGTGTGTGCAGACTGCTCCATTCATCTGCCTGTAGGAAGTTAGTTAAAACTGCATCTGTGGGTGTGTATGTGAGTGTTTGTGTTCATTAGGAAGCCCCCATACTGGTTGGTAAGCTTTCTCTCTCGCAGGATCGGCACTCTGTACACACTCTGAACAGTAGTCTAGTGGTCTGAAGTGTCATTAGTGATGAACTGCTGCTGCTCACTAACACACAGGCTGGGGCTGGTGTTAAAACACATGTCTAATAATAGTCTTCAAACCTCAGCCGACTCCTATACAGCAATGATTTCCCCCAGGACCAACTGGTGCCATAGTCACACAGTGATCTAAGTAGTATATCCAGTATAGTACACACAACTACACAATGCAGCAAGAAATTTTACAGATTATAGCACACATACACTCACACACACGCACGCTTGCACACGCACACACACACACACACACACACACACACACACACACACACACACACACACACACAATACAACATGGTTTTATGCACAAGAGCACACACACAACATAATTTGACATCTAGTGGCCCAAACACACACACACACTGTTATGTGCTCTAGCGCTCTGAGGAGAGTCTCTCTACACTGTTTTTTTTTTTTTCCCTCTCTCTTCTCTTCGTGCTCATTTCTCATGGAGTCCTGTGTTTGTGTGCCACTCTGAGAGAAGCACTGCTGAGGTGGCCAGGTGGTAGGGCACAGCCATTCTAGAAGGAGTCACAGTGCCAATATTGGTCAGATATATGACCTTTGTATTTTTTCCCCTCATTGTATTTTTTTCTCTCATTTAACCTCTGTGCCAGTACTGTGATTCATAAGCCTATTGATTGGAGCAGAAAAGACATTGTTTTTTTTTTTTTAAACCAAGTGTTTTGAAAGTCATCAATCTCTTGGTCTTTCTCGCAGCATAAACTGACCCTGTGGGTGACCCCTGAAGTGCAGTCATTTCTGAAGGCTCAGATACAAGATAATGATTAAGACATCACACCTCTTTAACTGACACTTCATTTAACCACAGACACTTTCACTCATTTGTGTGTTCATTTATTTGATTGGTTTAATGTGATTTTTTAATTAGTTAGTCATACATACATACAGTACATACAGTACATATGTATGTATATATATATATATATATATATATATATATATATATATATGTGTGTGTGTGTGTGTGTGTGTGTGTGTGTGTGTGTGTGTGTGTGTGTGTGTGCGTCTGTCTGTCTTTAAGTAGTGCTCAGCGGTAGGCTGGGTGATCCATCTTGTACCCCTTTTCCATTGACCCGTTGCTGTTACTGGTTCCGGTGCCTAATCTAGAACTAGGTCCACGCACCTTCACTGAAAAAATACTGATGCCAGTA